>NC_048575.1:47581372-47851372 GCF_013265735.2 Oncorhynchus mykiss
GAAATCAACGTGTCTAAATGGGAAATGATCATGAACAGTCAATCAAGCTGATTGACTGTGTGACAATAAGGGCCCGTTTCACAGATACAGATTAAGCATGGTCATGGACCAAGAAACATGTGCAATAGAGATTCCACACTGAAAGTGCTTTTGAGTCCCGTGACTAGGGCTTTCATCAGGTTCCGGGAAAACGAAATAGCGTAAGGCTTCCACGTTCTGGCCTAAATGACTCACTGCCTCCTTGTTTCCTCTTGATGAGAGAGGCACACTGGGCATTTGTGGCCATCTCCAGAGCCAGCTTCTTCTCATTGTTTTTAATATCCATCCTGGCATCTGAAACACAAATACAGAAATAAACACAAATATAGAAAATGATTAACATACAAACAACCAGACATGCTCATACTAGGGTTATTGTCAATTCTAAATGGAACTCAGTCAATTCAGGAAGTAAAAAATAAATAAAAAGGCTTATTTTGAATACATTTTTAATCAGTTAAAAACAGGAGAAGGTATGTGTCTAATTTTATATTTCAAATTCCTATCACTTTCTGAATTGACTGACTTCGATGTGAACTGAGCCCCAAACCCTGGCTCATACACACACAGAGATGGGAACCTAAACAGGAAAAGAGGGCAACAACAAACAAAAAAAGATGGAACTTGAAACGAGAGGTAGATGGGCTTACTCTTATTCAGTAACATCTCCACTATGTCGGAGTATCCCTTCCAGGCGGCAGCATGCAGAGCAGTGTCTCCCAGTTTATTCTGCAGTGGAACAGAACAGCCGACATGTCAAAGACCTTACCCATTTTTTGCATAATTCTCACCATGTAGGGACAGTTTCCCAGACACAGATTAAGCCAAGCACTGGACTAAAATGCATGCTCAATAAAGAATCCCCTTTGAAATACTTATATATATAAAAAAAGAAGTGAATCTAGTCCTGGACTTGAGTCTAAATAGAGTCTTTCGAGATTAATACTGTATGCATCAATCGCATACAGCCCCATCAGGCTGTACATTTTTTTGGGATCAATCATAAGAATTTGCCTGAAACCGCATTTTCCAAATGTGTAAACTGTTCTTCTCACCTGCTGGTTCAACTCAACGCTAGACTGCCCCAGCAAGATCTCCACCACATCTGTCACAAAAATTACAACACAACATAAAACTGTCATACATCTCACAACAGCGTGTGTGTGTGTGTAGGCTGACATGCATTTGCTCTGTCATTCAAGAAAAAAAAAAAAGCTGAGTGTGTGTGTGCGTTGGCGCATTTGTGTGAGTGCATGCGTCTGTGCAACGACGCATGTGTTGTGGCGTGTGTGTAGTAGACAGATCTGTTACCTTTGTGTCCTCCGTGGCATCCCCAGTAGAGGGCAGTATTCCCAGCTTTGTCCAGTCCATTAATTCCCACTTTGTTCTCCAGACACTCACGTAGCCAACTCAGATTGCCTGCATCCCACAGACGCAAAAATGTAAATACACACAAAAAAACATGGGTATGCAAATGAAGCAAGCATCACACCATTCAAATTCATACAGGTTATAGAAGGTGTATAGCAAACAAACAATCAAAACGTAGTTTGTTATCGAACTACATAGTAGGTTTAGATTATTGGTGGTGCGATGCACAATATTTGCTAATTGGGAAGAGTGAGTGACGCAGCGGGCCTCTTTTTGGTGCCTCACCTCGTTTAGCTGCCTCGTGCATTGGGTTGTCAATGGACTCTGCCTGCTCGGCCACTGTGGGTTGGGGAAGTCAAAGAGAAAAGTGTGATTTCAACAGAGCAACATGCTCCTTTGAAAACCACAGTTAGGGCACAAATCTATTAAGGGGCGACTAGAATAATCAAACACATAGAACATGTTTTCTCAATCTAAAGACAAGTTAATGGAATAATGCATTTACTGACATGGATGGGCACCTCTTTTGCAATAAAACTTCAACCTTACCATGAAACTTGCCATACGACATATCACATACAGTGAATGGTTTGTTTACTCACCATAATTGCTTGGGATGAGGCCAGTTCTTCCCCTGCAGGTTCCCTTCCACCAATTGCTGTCACTCTAAGGATGACAGACAGGCAGTGAGAGCCAATAACAATACAGAATGCTTGCATCCAGTATCTCAGAGGTGAGAGAAAAGACAGACAGAAAGAGAGAAAGAGAAAAAGAGTATGGGATACAGGAAAGACAAGAGATGTAGGGAAAAAGGAGTGGAAGATTGAGGACATTTTATTTTTTAAGTGACACACAGACAGAATAAATGAGTGAAAGGGAGAAAAGTGGACAGGCGGAGATGGTAACTTACTGTATCAGAGATATACAAGATGTCTCCCTCTTCAAAGTAGAGCTCATCTGGCTGAAAAGCAAAAAATAAATAATACCATCTTTAATTTGGATTGGTGTGAGGCGGAGTAAAGGGATTAGACCAACCATTAGGAAAATAAACACTAACCGTTCGGGGGTCAAAGGTGAACATGGCTCGGAACACCTTGACCTGGCCTATAAGAGAACAGAGAGGGAAAGGAACATGAGTTTGAATGTATAAAACTGTGCAGCGGGTCTCTCTCACACACACACACAGTTGACAGTACACAGCACAAAAAGATCCAGACATGCATTTTCCGACTTTTCAGATTTTGTTCTATTAGATCCATTTACACAGTGAACAGACATTGGGTCCTCATCCACACACTCCAAGGCTACAGGCCTTAGGGCCTCTGAAGACACACTGTACTAGTTTGTCTCAATCCCAGGGGTAGAATGTTACCAGATTGGTGTTAAGAGAAAGCTAAACTAGTTCATAGGCACAGAGAAACCAGGGTGGCGTTCATTAGGCACAAAACTGAGTGAAGGGGATACCTGCAGGCCTTCTTGTCCAAAAATAAACATCAAATGAACATGACTCAGGCATAAAGAAACACTGTTTATGCAGAAACTGATCAAAATGGGAATCAATTAGCGAACTGAAAACACTGGAGTATGCAAGCCTTTATACTGCTTTCTGAGTGTAACACCTGTTTTACACTAGTGTATACACCCTCATGTTATACTAGGGAAATTGTGTTTCCATAGCTAGGGCTGACAGTGAGGACTTGTGAAGAGTAGAATCAACAACCTCTGCATAATTAAAACAGTTACTTTGTGAGAAGGCGTTATAGTTTACAGTTAGCCATTACGTAAATGAAAGCTGAAAAATACCAGTGGCCTGGCTTTGGCCCCAAATGAGAGCAGGTCCGCCAGAACCATGGGTGCCAACCCACGTAGGTGAAAACAGAAAAGTCTGATTCTTTTGGGGTGAAACACTGGGGTAAATCTTATATGGAAATGTGCCAGAGATTTTCTCTCTGTATGCCACACATTGTTCCAGAGAGAAGCTGCAGTTAAGTTCATAGACAAACCCTGCTTTATTCAGCTCTGTTCCCGGAGTGGTTCTGCAGGCCCCATCCTGCCCCTGTGAAAACTCTGGGGCCTGTGCCGACTAGCCCGCCCACAATACTCTCAGCCTCACAGTCTGAGCTTGCTATGCAGCGGTAATTCACAACAGACAGAACCCAGGACATAGCTGGCTAGCTAAGAGGCTACAACTCTATTTACATGTTTTTTTTTTAAATATATGTTTCTAAGTAACTTTAGTACTGTGTAGGGCAAGCACCTGGATAATTAAATGCCTGTGTGTGTGTGTGTGGGGGGGGGGGGGGGGGGGGGGGGCTAAGCAGCTTTGGGCAGGCACAGGCTTGTGGGGCTCTGTATTTCAGGAATGATTCATTCCTGGTTCAGGAAAAACCCCAAAAGTAGGCCTAAATCAGAATGACAGTCTTCATGTTAGTAACAATCTCGAATTAAAAAAGGTTAAAAGAAAAAAACATAAAAACAAAAAGCAAAACTTTGGTGAGTGAGTTTATACAATGTCAAAGTGTCAACTGCTTTGTGCATGTTACCACCATGGCATTTCCAGTGCCCGAGTAAATTAGACATGTCGATGATGAGTATCACGTGTCTCCTCTCTAACACCCAGGATGCTCTGATACAAACTCCCATTAGACAGCTCTGCAAACGTTATAATGTTAAAATACTTTCGTTGCTCGCCGAATATGGAGTGTTGCTGTTCAACTATTCCCGTTACGGCCGGTATGTACTTCCAAAAAAAAGGTAAATATAAAAATATAGAGGCAACCGATAAAAATGCTTATTCGGCACATCCATTCTATCGCTCATCCGTGCCACGCACAGGTCGGAAGTCTCCAACAGCTCAATACATTGGATGTTCCGCCCTGATTTAACTTTCATTGTTGATTTGTTTATCTTTCATGGAAGATTCTTTGTCTATAAAATGAAGTGGGCAGAGAACAAACCCCCCTTTCACATTATTTAAGATAGAATTGAAATATTATTTTGAAATGATCAGTAAATGTAAAAACAAAAAAGCAATACGCACCATAAAAGTATTTAAGGTTAGGTTTATGTACTCTTGTTTGTATTTGTCTGTTTTTTTGTATTTGTTGCGTTCATAATAAAACATAAGTAAATAATAATAAATAAAATAAAACAGATGTTCCGAAAAGGCATTTTTTGTTGCTTGTACATTTTTATTTTGACATACCGGACGTAACGGGAGTATATGAAGATAATTGCTCAGCGAAACGCCATACTTGGTGAGTAAGGCAGGGTTTTCACTAACAACGAATTCATGAGAAGGTCCGCCCCCATTCATTTTTAACGAGGGCACGCAGAGAAATGTGCGGAGAGAGTTGAGCGGCGAGAACCCTGCTATCCGAGCGGTAGAAAAAGTTGACCTCGGCTCTACTTTATGCAAATGTTAAGCGAAGTGTTGGAGCGAAGCACAGTCAAGAGGAGGCGCCGCTTCTGGTCAGAACCCATTGTATATTATGACATAACGCTTGCAGAGCTGTGTAATTGCAGTTTGAATCTGAGCTTCCGGGGCCCGGTTTCAAGTTAGAGATGGAATTTAGCCTTACGTGTGTTTTAATTATGCAACTTTCCTACAATGACCGAAGCTGTAGCATGAGTTTCCCAAAACACAACGCAGAGAGAACAGTCGCTAAGAGTGTGTTGTTGGAGAATGTGTCAATACCGATAGGATCGAATGAAAGGGAGCGCTGCTCTCGGATCAGCTTCTCCATTAAAATTTTACCTTAGAATTATTTCACAATACTGACGACGGATAGAGAGATTAGCACCTATAGCTGCAAATATTGAGGCGGCTTATTCTAATGCTTAGATAGAAATGCACTAAATCGTAGATTTGACAAATCATTGCGCATCTTAGGCTACACATCATGAAATATATTGAGCCAAATTACAGACAGTTGCAAAATAGAACAATTGATTGAACAAATGTATTTAAATATGATTGAAATAGGCCTATAGCCTACTGTTTATATTTGAATAAAGTTTTTAATTTGCCTGGTTACCCAAACCCCTTGAATAAAGGTTTAATTTGCCTGGTTACCCAAACCACGGATGTTTAGTTTCTTCTCCGCCTTGAGGGGATTCGGCTCAAAACAAAAGTGATGTAATAAAGTACAAGGAGCAATGAGTAGGATTCAAATTAAATTGTATGTGTCATATGCTCCATAAACAACATGTGTACACTAACAGTGAAACGATTACTTACAGGCCCTTCCCAACAATGCAGAAAGAGGGGAAAAAAGAAATAAAAATAACAAGGAATAAATACACAATGAGTAACGATAACTTTGCTATATACACACGGGGTACCAGTACCAAGTCAATGTGTTGAGGTACGAGGTAGATATGGACATATACTGTAGGTAGGGATTAATTATATAATAAAAACACAGAAATACGAGCCTTAAAATCCGGAAACTATCATTTAGAAAACAAAACGTTAATTCTTTCAGTGAAATATGGAACTGTTCTGTATTTTATCTAATGGGTGGCATCCATAAGTCTAAATATTGCTGTTACATTGCACAACCTTCAATGTTATGTCATAATTATGTAAAATTCTGGCAAATTAATTACAGTACGTTAGGAAGAAATGGTCTTCACACAGTTCGCAACGAGCCAGGCGGCCCAAACTGTTGCATATACTGACTCAGCTTGCACTGAATGCAAGAGAAGTGACACAATTTCCCTAGATAATATTGCCTGCTAACATTAATTTCTTAACTAAATATGCAGGTTTAGAAAAATGTACTTCTGTGTATTGATTTTAAGAAAGGCATTGATGTTAAATACATTTGTGCACCGATTGTGCTTTTTTCGGAAATGCGCTTGTTAAATCATCACCCGTTTGGCGTAGTTGAAGTAGGCTGTGATTCAATGTTAAATTAACAGGCACCGCATTGATTATATGCAACGCAGGACAAGCTAGTTAACCATCAACCATGTGTAGTTAACTAGTGATTGTGAAGATTGATTGTTTTTTACAAGATAAGTTTAATGCTAGCTTGCAACTTACCTTGACTCCTTGCAGCCACAAGGTCCTTTTGATGCTGCACTTGTGTAACAGGTGGTCAGCTTGCAACGCAGTCTCCTCGTGGATTGCAATGTAATCATCGTCCAAAATGGCTGATTACTGATTGTTATGAAAACTAGTCGACCTCTAGTATGGACGATGATAATTCCTTAGTGATGTGGACAGAGAGGAACTTGAAGCTCTCGACCTGCTCCACTACAGCCCTGTCGATGTGGCTGGGGCGTGCTCAGCCCTCAGTTTCCTGTAGTCCACAATCAGGGTCTTTGTCTTACTGACGTTGAGGGAGAGGTTGTTGTCCTGACACTACACTGCCAGGTCTCTGACTTCCCTCCCTGTAGGCTGTCTCATCATCGTCGGTGATCAGGCCTACCACCGCCCGTCATCTGCAAACTTATTAATGGTGTTGTAGTCGTGCTCGGCTACAGTCTTGGGTGAACAAGGAGTACAGGAGGGAACTAAGCACGCATCCCTAAGGTGCCCCTGTGATGAAGGTCAGCGCGGCGGATGTGATGTTACCTACCCCCACCACCTGGGGGCGGCCCGTCAGGAAGTACAGGATTCAGTTGCAGAGGGAAGTGTTTAATCCCAGGATCCTTAGCATAGTGTACATGGTACCAGGGCACAAAATAAATAGGGCCAAACGATCCTTCGTCTCAGCGGCAATAAGGCTCCTGAATGTTTAAAACTACAAGTAGGACCAGCAGGCTGGCCTACAGCTAACATTGTGGATGACAGAGTGTTGTGTACAGGTTAACCATTGATGACGAATTGCACTTATTCTACCTGTATATTATGTCATTTGTGTTATGTGTGCATATAGCCACAACCAAAATTTCCCCATGGGGATATATCTTAGTGTGTTTTCACATGCAAAAGTGATTGTTTTTGATAAAAACGCTTCATCTGCCTTCCCAGTGAAAACTATACTGTACAAAAATATAAAATGCAACATGTTGGTTCCATGTTTCATGAGCTGAAATAAAGGATCCCAGAAACGTTCCATATGCACAGAAAGCTTATTTCTCAATTTTTGTGCACAAATTTGTTTACAACCCTATTAGTAAGCATTTCTCATTTGCCAAGATAATCCATCCACCTGACAGGTGTGGCATATCAAGAAGCTGATTAACATCATGATCATTAGACAGGTGCACCTTACACAGGGGACAAAAGGCCCTAAAAAAACTAAAATGTGCAGTTGTCACAACAGAATGCCAGAGATGTCTCAAGTTCAGGGAGCATGTAATTGCCCTGCCTACTGCAGGTATGTCCACCAGAGCTGTTGCCAGAGAATTGAATATTCATTTCTCTCCCATAAGTCACATTCTGTAGTCCTAGTTCACCCACGACTCCAACACCATCATTACGTTTGCTTACGACACAACGGTGGTAGGCCTGATCACCGACAACAAAGAGACAGCCTATAGGGAGGAGGTCAGAGACTGCCAGGACAACACTCTCTCCCTCAACTACAGGAAAAGGAGGGCTGAACACGCCCCCATTCACATCGACGGGGCGGTAGTGGAGCGGGTTGAGAGCTTCAAGTTCCTTGGTGTACACATCACCAACAAATTATCATGGTCCAAACACACCAAGACAGTTGTAAAGAGGGCATGACAACGTCCTCAGGAGTCTGAAAAGATTTGGCATGGGTCCTCAGATCGACCAAAAAGTTATACAGCTGCACCATCAAGAGCATCCTGACCGGTTGCATTACTGCCTGGTATGGCAACCGCATTGGCATCCGACTAAGGCGCTACAGTGGGTGGTGCGTACGGCCCAGTACATCACTGGGTCCAAGCTTCCTACCATCCAGGACCTATATACTAGGCGGTGTCAGAGGAAGGCCCCAGAAAAATTCAAAGACTCCAGTCACCCAAGTCAGACTGTTCTCTCTGCACCGCATGGCAAGCGGTGCCGGAGCGACAAGTCGAGGTCGAAAAGGCTACTTAAAATATTCTACACCCAAGCCATAAGAGTGCTGAACAATTAATCAAATGGCTAACTGGACTATTTGCTTCTTTTCATTAAAAAAAATGGACATACTGTTTTATCTATGCATAGTCACGTTACCCTTACGTTACCTTATTTACCTCGATTAACCTGTACCCCTGCACATTGACTTGGTACTGGAACCCACTGTATATAGATAGCTTCGTTATTGTTATTTTGTGTCACTAAATAAACCAAAGTAAAAAAATAAAATATTTTCTTAGCTGCATTTTTGCTTAATTAAGGGCTTGTAAGTATTTCACGGTAAGGTCTACCTACACCTGTTGTATTCAGCGCATGTGACAAATACAATTATTTGATTTGAGACAGGCGCTCCTCAGTCACCGCTTTTGCCCGTTCACGTCACGGTGCCCCGCGGCTCAGCATAATCGAACACGCCCATTGGCGAGAGAGAGAGAGAGAGAGAGAGAGAGAGAGAGAGAGAGAGAGAGAGAGAGAGAGAGAGAGAGAGAGAGAGAGAGAGAGAGAGAGAGAGAGAGAGAGAGAGAGAGAGAGAGAGAGAGAGAGAGAGAGAGAGAGAGAGAGAGAGAGAGAGAGAGAGAGAGAGAGAGAGAGAGAGAGAGAGAGAGAGAGAGAGAGAGAGAGAGAGAGAGAGAGAGAGAGAGAGAGAGAGAGAGAGAGAGAGAGAGAGAGAGAGAGAGAGAGAGAGAGAGAGAGAGAGAGAGAGAGAGAGAGAGAGAGAGAGAGAGAGAGAGAGAGAGAGAGAGAGAGAGAGAGAGAGAGAGAGAGAGAGAGAGAGAGAGAGAGAGAGAGAGAGAGAGAGAGAGAGAGAGAGAGAGAGAGAGAGAGAGAGAGAGAGAGAGAGAGAGAGAGAGAGAGAGAGAGAGAGAGAGAGAGAGAGAGAGAGAGAGAGAGAGAGAGAGAGAGAGAGAGAGAGAGAGAGAGAGAGAGAGAGAGAGAGAGAGAGAGAGAGAGAGAGAGAGAGAGAGAGAGAGAGAGAGAGAGAGAGAGAGAGAGAGAGAGAGAGAGAGAGAGAGAGTTAAAGCACGTGATTATATGTTTAGCGTAGATCTTCAGTGTATAAAGTGACGCGGGAGGGCAAAAAAAGTCTCCAAAGACGAGCTTTGATGTTCTACGACTGGTCTGAGGCAGACATTAGATTACGAGCGTTTAAGTGCAACTTTACTAACGATGGTTTTTGGAAACATCTTCGCGATAGAACCTGTGCATGAGCATAGTTCAAACAATTAACTTAGCCTAAATATATTTTGGGGGATATCGGACTTTAGACGTTAGATAAGAGTCACGTCATGCTCATCGTCGACGTCTCTAATGCCGCGTTCACGTACTAATCGGAACTAGGAATCTGACATTTCCGACTTGCTAACTGTTTGTAGTTATACACGTGCCGCGTTCAACCAGTTGCGGCATTTCGCACAGACACTGGGGCAGGTTTCCAGTACTGAACCACAAGTGCATTATGTAGCTAACCATATAAAATGTCTAACATTGGCTTAAGCAACTCCACACAACTTTCTGGAAGTTTTTGGGATGGGACTGCACACATTGCAAGCAACTGTGCATTTTGTGTGTGGCCAGCCTGATAACGTCAGCTAGTTAACTTGCATTACTGTGAAATGGGGAAGTCACGTTAGCCATGATGACATAGCCATGGGATCTACATCTAGCTAGCTAGATAATTTTGTATCTAGCTAGTTCGTAAAGATAGACAATAAGGACGACAGTGGGAAAAGGACAGAGACAACTGAAATCTGACTGAAATGTTCAATTATTCAAGGAGATTACTGGTCAAACATTTGGCTAGCTAGGTGTGTTACACTTGCTTGATGCCGGGATGGAAGAGGAAGTTTCAAGTAGCTAACGTTAGTTAGCTTAACGTTTTCTAGCTCATTTATCACGCAGTTAATCGAATACTTACCTGGTTTGGCTGGCTTGGGAGGCGGTTTGGACATTTTCAGACTTTAAAGAGTAGCTACGCCGTATCTTTTCTGAAAAAGTTGCTTACCGTCCTAAAATAAGAGGTACTGTCTCACTTCCAATAAGGAAGTAGGCTACTGTCTGACAGAACCAGCTAGGCGGAAAACTAGAAGTGCGCATGCCCACTGAGAAATTACTAATATTTTGGTTAGTCTGAGGTAAAATATGTTCTAGTAGCCAGGTAATATAATTGGATAGAGTTGTATTACAGCCTAGACACCAATAAACTTGAGCTTTTCACAGCTAAATGCAAAAATGTTATCAGCCCTGAAAAATGGCTTCTAATGTGTTAGCTCGTATCTTTATCAACAAGTAGAAATGGACTGATGACAACAGACCTAAAACAGCACACTTTAAAACATGGTTAATGTATTATATTTAGCGTATTTAACGATCATAATGAATGTATCGCATATAGCTAGCAAATGTTTTATTTTGAAATGTTAATTCATTTAATATTTCCCTGCACCCACTACAGATTTTGTCCCAGGACAGGGCAGCCAGGGGTCGTGCATCGTGGAGCCCTTTAAATGATGACGTATTAATGCAGGATCGCGAATCCATCGTCCTGCTGTGGAATAGCGGAACCACTATCAGGCAATGGACCTACTTTCATAAAAGTACTCTAACATTAGCCCTGTTTTTATAATTTCTCTCAATTCTGCAAGAGGAGGTTTATGTTACCCGCATTTGTCAGCATTCAACGGGACCATTTCACAACCTCCCAACTAGCTTCAGCCATGAGGACCCTTGTCGTTGGAATTGGAGGGTAAGTGTGTACGTGCTATTATTTGAATCTGATCTGAAATTGTGTGAGACGAAACCTTGTTATTTAAGAATCACGACCATTCAATCTGACCATTACATCTGAAATGTGGCTGCATTCTTTTGGGCTTTTCTTTTGGCCATTGGGGTAGTTGACGTGACGCCCCCTTTTTTTGGTCCATAATGGCAAACAATTTAAATTGGTTAAAATTGTGACATATTACTAAAAGCTTTGTGTGTTTATTTTAATTGTGACATATTACTAAAATCTTTGTGTGTTTATTACACTTCATGCAGTGTATTTATTTTCTTACTATTTTGAACCAACGCGGTAATTATGCAATGGTTTGACTGTCCCATGTAAGGTTATGGAACTTAAGGAAAACATTAATAACATTTCCTTCACCTACTCTTGTATTTATGACATCTATTTCAAGAAACAGTAATCCTAGTCCCTAACAGTAGGCCTAGTCCATTCATGATATTTCCAAATAGTTCTGATTGATTTTGACGATAACATGTAATCAATGTCCACATGGTGTGTCACAATGTAGTCCTAAAAACCAGACATGAAACCTCTGCTTCGTTCAGCCATTCCTATGGTCAAAATTATGTGGGTTTTGGGATAAACGTTGAAAATGCCGCGTTCAGTTCATGTCGGAAACTCGGAAACTTCTGATTTAATAACTTAGGCGGAAGAGTCGGATCCCGAGTTTCCCACTTGGGCGTTATCAGAATCAATCAATAGGATGTTCTATCTACGCAAATAACTTCATGTTCGTTTTAACACGGAGTTTCTGACAACTTGAACGCAGCATAACACAGGTTTGGGGGGATATGTTTTACGTTTTGAATGATGAAGCCTTTTTGCTTTATGTGCTTATTTTGATGACATGAACGCTTCAAAATGCACACAGAGGCAGGTGTTAACTCATGAAGGTTATCTAATAGAACAACATGTATAAGATATTCTAAACGTGTGTTAAATGCAGACCATATTTTCGGGGGTTATATAAAGAAAAAACTACAAAACCCCCGTTCATTTCCCCATAGGCTTTGGCCAACTAGCCATAGTGGAGTTAGTCACCATTAGTGACTACATGAAGAAGCCATTACTTTTGGTCTCTGTGATTCTTCTTTCAGTTGTATGAAGAACTACACGCAAAATGTATATTGTCACCACTAACTGGACAGGGGTGAAAAAATGTACAAATGAAAAGTAAATTCCATACAAGGAAGGGGAAATTATCATTTAAAGAGCGTCTGCCCCTAAAAACCAAAGTGTACATAGTTTTGGTCATAGTCAGTCTCGTATCAAACGGAGTTTGGATCCTCAGTGGACCACAATGAGTAAATGAAGGTTGGGTTTGGATTACAATTATGTCAACAAATCATTCCCCCTTTTGCGAAGCTCCACGTGCAAATCGCCCCTCCGCCCACTTCGCTTCCCTTCATTTAATGGGGCACTGTTGTTGTTTCATCGCACCCAAACAACGCGTTCAAAGGATCACGGCCTTTGGTTTGAGATGTAAAAGCCCTATACGGATTGACCATGTAATGCATAATTCCAGCAGGATGCACAGCCAACAACCATTGTTTGCATGCCCTGCCGAAGGACCCTATCATCATGCGGGATATGTGGTTGGAGTTCGTTGGTCCCAAGTGTTGGTGAGTATACCGGTGGCTAGACCATAGACTGCTGGTTATGTAGCTGAAGTTAGCTAGCAGCAGGCTACCAACTAGCTAGCTGGCTAACGTTAGCCTACCTCAATGCAACTTTGATTTGGCATGGAAAAACGATGACATTTCAAATAAGTAATGATTGTGTTGTCGCCCGATTGACTTTAGCCAGCTAGCAAAGATTGAGGGGACCACTGTATTTTAGCTAGCTAACATTAGCATTGCTAGTTATTTTTGTCTTTAAGGTAAAATTGACGACTACATAATATGGCAAAGTTGATTCCTACAAATTATATGCCTACTTTAGCAATTTCATCGTATTTCAACCATCGTAATTTAGAGGAAATGGTCACAAGTGAGGTGCAACCCATGCCTAGACTCTAGGGCACAAATACATATTGGCTGCAGTTATGGTGATACTCATGTCTGACTACAACAGTGTACTAACTAGCAACAACAAACTCAAACCAACCCAAGGCCATAGCAAAACAGGTCACAGTTGGTTGCATAGTCTAATGGTGTCACTGGCCTAAATGTAATCTAATCTGGAGTCAGTCAGTCTACATCTGTAAAGCACAACATTAGCTTCCAAACAAGATTTAAGTTGTTTCTCGAGCTATGTTTATAATTGAGGGATGATGACAATCGTTGACACTGTTTTTCTGTTAGACAAAGTGCACAGTTGGGTGCCAGACTGATCCCCTGGTTATTAACGGATGCTGGGACCTACCAGAGGAGCAAAGGTGGGTATCGTAACATGTCCAGCAATGTGATTGCAATGGTTTAGCAACCTCAATCATTTCATTCACTGTTCACTTGCTATTTTCACAGCTTGTCAGCAAGATCTTGGAATAAAAGTGTGTCATGCGACACAAGTAGGCTGAATCACATAGGGCGGTGCACAATTGGCCCAGTGTCATCTGGGTTTGACAGGGATAGGCTGTCCATTGTAAATAATAATTTGTTCTTAACTGACTTGCCTAGTTAAAAAAATGTAAAAAAAAAAAAAACTTAAGGTATTCCTGTGATCTTTCCTCGGTTGTCAGTCTATCTCGACTCCTATGAAAAGAACAGGAGGCCTCTGATAGTGACTTGAGTTACTGCCCTGATGATACTGACGGCTTCATCAACAACAACAAATAATGTGAATTATGTGAAAAGTTGTATTCAAATATACCCATCTTGATAAACAGTAGGCTAATAACCCCAGCCAAGCAGATATAACTAGTAGTCATTTCTGTTGTGAAGTGCATTAGAAAAAAAGCTTTGTCCATTTCTAAAGAACAAAATTCAATTTACCACTTGGCATTTGATAGACTCTTTATGTAAACTGACATTATTTGTGGCTTATTTACATAGATGCATATAATGTCCAGGGCATAACCTAGCCTGGTGGAACCAGCCTGATTGCTGTGTTCACCATTTAATTTCATTTCTGTGTGTGTGTGTGCGTGCATGCGTGCGACCAGTATCTTTGATGAGAGGCCAGGAGCTGATCTACGTTGCTATGCCCATCAATGCGGCTCTGGAAAAGACCTCAACTCCAGCCTCACCTCTTGCCTGCTCACCAATGGTCATCGATGGGGAGGTCAGAATTAGGTAGATTTTATCTGACTTGTTCAGACTTCAACATAGGATAGGTAATATCTGACACACAAACATGTACTAACTGCCACTGGTAATAGAAAAGTAACTGTGTGTATGTGTTCACAGAAACATTTATGGAACCAGTACATGGAGACTTGTAAGGTGATGTGATGAGGTCCAGACAGACAAATTAGCTTGATACTGATGTCTCTGAATGGAGAGAGAGAACTGGCACTCATGTCTTGTAAAATTATAATACCATCGTTTACTTGTATTGTCTTTTTTGATTATTGAATTGAATGGTAGGAAGAAACCCTTTGTATTCTTCACCAGGATCAGGGAACTCCTGTTGTATACAGGACACTACACAGGAAGGTATGACCACTCTGATATCTTTGCCAAGATGGACCCATTACCACCGGACAAAATGTCGATAGGCACAGTATCTGTATCGGCTGGGAAAGACAATGAAAGATGACTGGTACACATTATATTAGCAGAACACGGCTTCTATGGTATTATGTGAAGGGTTATTTATTATACATGGACCTGTTACTACATTTGGAAGATATCAAAACACTTACTTTTGAATATCTACATAAATTCAGCAATTGCATTCTCACATTACTCTGTAGGCTACTGACCTATTCAAAATTTCATCCGGCATCTCACCATACATCTGCCTGTAGTTATTGAACTCAACCTAGAGACATTTTTTGTTTTGATAGACGGGATGGGTGTTTAACAACAAAACTGAGGAGTGCACAACTGTGGGGCAAAACAGACGGCTTTGTTTTAGATTGTTGACCACATGTAAACTATTTAGTCTCCAATGTTTATTGAAAACATGAATACATCGTTAGTTGTTGGTTAGCTAGCAAATTTTTGCCATATTAGCATTGACATGAAATCTGTCAAAACACGACAAGACATGTTATCAAGAACAAGATAAAACTCGCTGAAACGAGTAATTTACGATTCCCCACATGGGAGTTTCTTGTTATGGTTGGTAGCTATCTTGCCATCCATAATCACAAAAACTCAAGACTTCTGCCCCATTGAAGTGAGTGCATCGTTTTCGTGATGTCAGCTAATCCATCTATTGAGTGGGGGAAAACCGCTTTTTGCGGGCAAGGTGCTGACAGATGGATGTGTCTTTGGTGAAGGCAAGGACGCACCCAAGAAACACCCACATCTAACCACACCCCCAAGCCAACTCACATTTAGCTTCTGTCATGGCGTCAGCATTTCTTGAGGAGCAAGCCAAAAGACCAGGCCAAATCAGCGGGTGCGCAGTTCCCTTTTAATCCACACAACTACAAAAAAAGTATTAACCAAAAAATATACATTCCCACTCCTTAAGTAATTAGGAAACTCAAATACCCTGCTCAGGCTCTGGGGTCTGAGAGGGTGTGACCGCACGAGACAAGACTCCCATGTAGCTCCTCAGATGTAAATAGTTTTAATCCCAGAGTTCAGCTGCAGAAACAATGTTGATCATTGAGCTTTCTTGACTTATTTTGTACTAGTGCAGTTTGTGTGATTTATAGAAATGGTGAAAAACCAATCTACTTTCTTCACATGAACAATTTCTGGGTCCTGCCGGTGATACTCAGGCTGCAGTGTAGGCCTACCGGTCTTCACTGCCGTCAGACCTTCAGAGATACTCGATCGTTCTACCTTTTTGACAGCCTCCGCATAGGAGACTCTCAATTGCCCTGATTTTGTTCACCACTATAATTACAACATTTTGCTTCCTGGTCATTCTCTAACACTAAACATGTGAAATCTCTTTCATAGTGATTTTTTTCCCCCACATCTCAGCTTTTCCCGTCTGTAGACACTTCTTACATGTCAAAACATTTTACAACAAGAACATTGTAAAGACCGCTTACAAAAGCTCTGACAAGATAGCATACATGTCCCAGCTGCACTTGAGTAGGGAGAGACTTCACATAAAACATAGAGAACAGACTTCCTCTTTCTGCCATTAACCATTCTTCAGAAAGGAAACAGCTTGTAAAAATATGTAAACATTTATTAAAGAATGAACAATGCAAGTATTGGCAATATAGGTTCTGCTCCTTCAGGGTACCTCACTGCCCAATCAAAGCGTAAATGTATAAAATTACATAAAAACAGCAAGAGCAGTAAGCTTGAACAATCCCCCAACAGGAAAACAACTTAACAGGTGGAGGCTGGGGTGATGGTGGGATCTAGAAGCAGGATGTGTGACCAGAACCGGTCATTTTAAATAGGCCGCCAAATAAGGCAGGCGTGATTGCTACTATCGTCTAATTGGCTGAGGTGGGAAATCGATTCCCATTCCGAACAGGAATCATTTTATTTCAGAAAGGAAACGCCACATAGAAATATATGTTTTGCCATTTATTAAGGAATGAATAATGTAAGTCTTGGCAAATATATATTTTTAATTATTATATATATATATATATCTATATATAGGCTCTGCTCCTTCATGTTAGCTCACTGCCAAAGAAAGTGTCAATACATAACATGATCTACAAGCAGTGAGTGCGGTAAACTATACCAATCCCACAAAACAGCAGAACCATATGCCAATCTACACATAATATCCCATAATGAAATATTAGCAAATGTATTAAAGATTAAAATAAAAAAAATAAAAACATATGTAAATAACATAAGTAATCAGACCCTTTGCTATGAGTTTTGAAATTGAGCTCCGGTGAATTTTGTTTCCATTGATCATCCTTGAGATGTTTCTACAACTTGATTGGAGTTCACCTGTGGTTAATTCAATTGATTGGACATTATTTGGAAAGGCGTGCACCTGTCTATATAAGGTCCCACATTTGACAGTGCATATCAGAGAAAAAAACAATCCATGAGGTTTAAGGAATTGTCAGTAGAGCTCCGAGACGGTACCAAAAAAATGTCTGCAGCATTGAAGATCCCAAGGACACCGTGGCCGCCATCATTCTTAAATGGAATAAGTTTAGAACTACCAAGAACTACCTTCCTAGAGCTGGCCAAACTGGCTAATTGATATCGTTTGAGTCAATTGGAGGTGTACCTGTGGAAGTATTTCAAGGCCTACCTTCAAACTCAGTGCCTCTTTGCTTGACATCATGGGAAAATCAAAAGAAATCAGCCAAGACCTAAAAAAAATATTTGTAGACCTCCTCAAGTCTGGTTCATCCTTGGGAGCAATTTCCAAATGCCCGAAGGTACCACGTTCATCTGTACAAACAATAGTACGCAAGTATAAACACCATGGGGCCGCGCAGCCATCATACCGCTCAGGAAGGAGATGCGTTCTGTCTCCTAGAGATGAACGTACTTTGGTGCAAAAAGTGCAAATCAATCCCAGAACAACAGCAAAGGACCTTGTGAAGATAGTGGAGGAAACGGGTACACAAGTATCTATATCCACAGTAAAACGAGTCCTATATCGACATAACCCGAAAGGCCGCACAGCAAGGAAGAAGCCACTGCTCCAAAACCGACATAAAAAAGGTTTTGAAGGCCTCCATGCTTGCACATGCTTTTTCAGTTCTGCCCATAAACGTTTTATAGGATTGAGGTCAGGGCGTTGTGATGGCCTCTCCAATACCTTGACTTTGTTGTCCTTAAGCCATTTTGCCACAACTTTGGACGTTTGCTTGGGGTCATTGTCCATTTGGAAGACCCATTTGCCACCAAGCTTTAACTTCCTGACTGATGTATTGAGATGTTGCATCAATATATCCACAAAATCTTCCTGCCTCATGACGCCATCTATTTGATGCCATCAGTAATAATCTGTCTGTAAACAATTGTTGGAAAAATTACATGTGTCATGCACTTGCAAAAGCTGCAGTTTAACAAGAAGTTTGTGGAGTGGTTGAAAAACAAGTTTGGATGACTCCAACCTAAGTGTATGTAAACTTCCGACTTCAACTGTGTGTGTGTGTGTGTATATGTGTGTGTGTGTGTGTGTGTGTGTGTGTGTGTGTGTATATATATTGTGGTGTAATCTGTGTAGAGTACAGAGGTGAGGTAGTCATTCAAAAACCATGTTACCCTATTATTGCACCTAGAGTGAGTCCATGCAACTTATCATGTGACTTGTTAAGCACATTTTTACTCCTGAACTTATTTAGGCTTGCCAATAACAGCGGTTGAACACTTATTGACTCAAGACATTTCAGGTTTTGTAAACTTTTCGAAAAACATAATTTGACTTTGACATTATGGGGTAGGTATTGTGTGTGTTGGCCAGTGACAACAAAGCTCAATTTAATCAATTATAAATTCAGGCTGTAACATATCAAATATGGAAATAGTCAAGGGGTGTGAATACTTTCTGAAGGCTCTGTACATAACCAGCTACATAACCAGCAGTCTATGGTCTAGCTACCGGTATACTCCCCACCACTGGGGACCAACGAACTCCAACCACCTATCTCTGCATGATGGGGTCCTTCGGCAGAGCATGCAAACCATAGTTGTTGGCTGAGCATCCTGCTGAAAGCATGCACTGCAAGATCAATCCGTCTAGGGCTTTTCAGTCTCAAATGGCCATGATCCTTTGAACGCGTTAGTTGGGGGCGATGAAACAATGGATCACTAAGTGAAGGGAAGCGATGCAGCGGAGGGGCGATTTGCAAGTGGAGCTTGGAAAAGGGGGGGCATGATTTGTTGACATAATTGTAATCCAAACCCAACCTTAATTTACTCATTGTGATGCACTGAGGTTCCACACTCATTTTAGTTAAGACTATGACCAAAATGATCCTATTTACACTTTTGTCAATTTTGACACTAGAATAAATGTTTGTCTCATATTGATGCCACATAGGCTGTTTTCAAAGGGATTAGTTGTTTTTTAGGGGGAAGACCTTTTTTGTTGCAACTTTCATCATTTTATGTGGTTCTGAGTGCAATATTTACATTTTCATTCTCCCACAACCTATTACCCACCAGCATCAGAGACCCATTGTCATTGGCTCCATTGTGGGTTATACTCCAACAACCCTCCAACAGAACACCTCTTATTAAACAGCATCTCGGCTCCCACGGCTTCGGCTGTTGGTAGGTCGGGGCCTCCCACTGCATGTGCACGGGTGCGCTTCGCTCTCCTCCATCACTAGATGTGCACCTGGCTGCTTGGCCAGGTAGACCTCAGTGTTGGGTTCTACCTGAGTGATTCTGCCAGTCTTGCCTGAAAGATTAAGCCATGCAAGTCTTACATACGGCCGGTACAGTGAAATTGCGAAGGGCTCATTAAATGAGTTATGGTTCCTCTTGATTGCTCCAACGTTACTTGGATGACTGCAGCAATTATAGATCTAATACATGCCAACAAGTGCTGACCACAGATGCGTGCATTTATTCAGACCCAAAACCCATGCAGGGTTCTCTCGGACACCACAGACGCTTCTGGTGACTCTAGTGTATAACCTCGACTGGTGATGCGCTGACATCTCATTTGAATGTCTGCCCTATCAACTTTCGATGGTACTTTCTGTGCATACCATGGTGACCACGTGTAACGGGGAATCAGGGTTTGATTCCAGGGAGGGAGCCTAAGAAACAGCTACCACATCCAAGGAAGGCAACAGAAAATGACCCACTCCCGATTCGGGGAGGTAGTGATGAAAAATAACAACGTAGGACACTTTCGAGGCCCTTCAATTGGAATGAGTACACTTTAAAATCTTTTTAATGAGGATCCATTACTGATGTTTAGAAGTTTGAATTTTACAGTGGTCAGAAACTTCTGAAAGTGTTATTAATTATGTTTAAACCATCACCTTTGACTGCCTGTTGTATATTGTCCATCGGTGTGACATCATGTCCTATGGGGTGAGACCAATAAATAAAAGGGGGAAAAAAGATGTTGTCTTGAACATAATGTAAAAATAATTATAAAGCATGAGGCAGGTAACATTATCATAATACACAAGTAAACTAATTATCTAGGTTTTTGTCAAATTACTGTGAACCTTACTCAAAATGTAATGGGGGAGACAATTTGTTTATCCTCATTCTACAAAGAAGTTGTTTTTTAAATTAAAATTCCAGAATATGATTAGAAGTAACTGGTAATGAGTAAAATATTTTTGTCTATTTGAGAATCATTAAACCTTTTATATTAGCATTAATTGTGATGTCACACACCTGAGGACAAATTCAAGGCCCCCCTGCATGAAATGAATGGTTCATTAAATTGAATTTCTTCAAATTATCGAAGGTTACCACATTACATTTAGAATTGTTTAGACAGTTTATTGCAATAGTTTTTTTAGAATAAATACTTTTTTCACTTTTGATTTGGCCATATGGCAACACCCATAGATAGAGAATCAGTCATTGAAGGCAATGCTACAAATGTACAGAAGATAGCCTTTCGACAACAATTTAACTAAACAATTACCCTGGCTTATATGCAATGATCTGTTCCAAGGAAACACTATTAGCATAATGATGGCCTAATCAGGTGGACATTTCAGCAATGCACATTGCACACCAAAGGGTTGTCCTGTGGCGCGACACCTCATCACTCCGCTCAAAGTAATTGGAGTATGTCTGACACAGATTAAACCCAGTCCTAGTATACAAATCTGCGCTTGGTATGTTAGGCTGGAATCTCAAATCTTCACCTGATTTTAAGATTCCAGTCATTTGTGAATCTTACCTTGTCATGTCTCCAGGATGACCAATGGGGGGAAGTCGACCATGTCCAGTAGTCTGCACCTGAGGATCCCCAACAGCTGCATCATAGCACAGGATGCTTTCTTCAAGGTCCTCTCCCTCCTCCTCCTGTCTCCTCAATTCAACTTCTTCATGGTCCTCTCCCTCATGTCTCCTCAATTCAACTTCTTCAAGGTCCTCTCCCTCATGTCTCCTCAATTCAACTTCTTCAAGGTCCTCTTCCTCCTCCTCCTGTCTCCTCAATTCAACTTCTTCAAGGTCCTCTTCCTCCTCCTCCGGTCTCCTCAATTCAACTTCTTCATGGTCCTCTCCCCCATGTCTCCTCAATTCAACTTCTTCATGGTCTTCTCTTGACTGTCAGTTTTTAAGGAGGATAGGGAAGAAGAGGCTCAGTGTCAGTGGTCATGTCTTTCTCTCTCTCCCTTTAGGATGACTCTGTGATAGCTGTGGACAGCAATGGGTTCAAGCAGTATGATGGTAGGGGAAGAGTTTCTTTCTATTTTATCAGCAAGAAGATACATATCAGAAGATCAAAAAAGTTTAACCTCATTGAGTGTAAGTTTATCGAGTTATTACTTATTTGTAAATGTAAACAATAATGTGACCTATTACCAAAGTTTACATTTACAAATAAGTCATGAGTCAGTGAAACTTAGTGTTCATTTGGAACTCAACACTTTTTAACTTGACTGTCTGATACTTTTGTAGTGCTTGATGCGCTCCACATGGACAGAATGATGAGCAAGATTGAATCATGGCGGAAGGACCCCGGTTCATTCCTAGCATCTCAAAGTCTGAGAACACAATGCTCTGTAGGAGAGGAGGTGTTTGTGCTCATCGTCGAGGGCTTCTTGATCTTCAACTACGGGTAACTAAGAGAAAATTGATCTTTCCTCCTATGTGTCGCTCTCCTTCTCCCTCTCTTGGTATGCCCTTTGTCTGTTGTCTGCATGATGAGAATAATTATTTGTCTGGCTTTTTGTTTCATGTTTTGATTGGCAGGCCCTTGAACGAATTAATGGACAAGAGATATTTCCTTGAAATTCCTTATGACGTCTGCAAAGAGAGGAGAGGGTGGGGCTAATATTTTTTTTAAACTCCGATATAATTGCAATGCTTGGATATAATTTTGGTATGTTCAGATAGGCCACTGTATAACCTGTGGCTGATGAAAAGAACAAGCCTTTGGCCCACCTTTCATGTGATTGACAGCTCGAGGGTGTATACACCACCTGACCTGCCAGGGTACTTTGACGGATATGTGTGGCCAAGGTACCTGAAAAACCGGCAAGAGATGGAAGACATGGTATCGGATATTGGTGAGTTTTTCATTTAGAAGATATAAAGATCTTCCTTTGCCAGGTTTGTTTCTGATAGTCGTTGTTCCTCCTCACTCCATTGCTGTTAACATGCTATTGCCTTAGATCATTCTTTCTGATGCTACCATAAGGTTTGTTTCTTTGTCACTCATGCTTTGTTTCCAGTCTTTTTGGATGGATTGAAGTCAAAGGAGGACTTGCTGGATTATGTGTATGGGGATGTAACCATGGAAATACAGAGTCTCATGGGTAAGTTTGCTCCTACAAAAAATGAAGTTACTTATCTACTCAAAATTAAACTGTTTTTTTTTTTTTTAAAGAGTGATTTGTGATTAGACACCAGAATGATTGGGCCAATGGGAACTGAACGAAAGGGCACTCAGTATTCTAATGTTCCAAAATCTTACTTTATTTTGTTGTCTTGTTTTCCCAGGGAAAGACTAAGCAGTTTGATTTCTCAAACGGTTGCTGGAATCTGGAAGAGTAAAAGAGACAATATGTTCAGAAACAGATGTGTTGAAACTTAGACTAATGTTTACAGCCACAGGAGAAAGACAGGACACACACACACACACACACACACATACACACACACACACACACACACACACACAGTGCAGAACAAACTTTCATGTTAAATCCATGTTACTTTTACTCCAGTGAGGTAAATCTTGTTTACATAGTTTTTTAACTAAGAAAGTATTTTTGCAATTTGTTTTGTTAAATCTATAATGGTTATGTACATAGTTAAGGAGTGCAAAGTCTATAAGCAGTGCAGACTCTTGGCTAAAGTTAATATGGGCGGCAGGTAGCTTAGTGGTTAGAGCGTTGGACTAGTAACCGAGAGGTTGCAAGATCGAATTCCCGAGCTGACAAGGTAAAAAATTATTTAGTTCTGCCACTGATCAAGGCAGTTAACCCACTGTTCCTAGGCCTTCATTGAAAATAATAATTCGTTCTTAAATGACTTGCCTAGTCAAATACAGGTTAAAAAATATATATATACTGTATACAGTATACTCTGTTATACTGCAGTGTTACAAAAATATTATGGGCACTATGAAATTCCTGAGTTCCTGAGTAGTGCCATGGCAGATAATTAATTGATTAAAAGGCTGCTGAAGTGTGGTTTGGCTCTTAGCATGCCAATGAAATAGTAGCTCACTATTACATTGTTAAACAGTATAATGTACCAGACATGGGTATAAATAATATGCCATTTCACAAACGCAACTTTGTCATGCATAGATGTTTTTTGTATGGGTGGTCCCAGGAATCAAACCCATTATCCTGGCGTTGCAAGCGCCATGCTCTACCAATTGAGCCACAGAGGACCACCATACATACAGTTGAAGTCGGAAGTTTACATACACCTAAGCCAAATACATTTAAACTCAGTTTTTCACAATTCCTGACATTTAATCCTTGTAAAAATTCCCTGTCTTAGGTCAGTTAGGATCGCCACTTTGTTTTAAGAATGTAAAATGTCAGAATAATAGGAGAGTGATTTATTTCAGCTTTTCTTTCTTTCATCACATTCCCAGTGGGTCAGAAGTTTACATACACTCAATTAGTATTTGGTAGCATTGCCTTTAAATTGTTTAACTTGGGTCAAATGTTTTGGGTAGCCTTCCACAAGTTTCCCCAAATAAGTGTGGTGAATTTTGGCCCATTCCTCCTGACAGAGCAGGTGTAACTGAGTCAGGTTTGTAGGCCTCCTTACTCGCACACGCTTTTTCAGTTATACCCTCACATTTTCTATAGGATTGAGGTCAGGGCTTTGTGATGGCCACTCCAAAACTTTGACTTTGTTTGGAAGTATGCTTGGGGTCATTGTCCATTTGGAAGACCCATTTGCGACCAAGCTTTAACTTCCTGACTGATGTCTTGAGTTGTTGCTTCAATATATCCACATACTTTTCCTGCCTCATGATGCCATCTATTTTGTGAAGTGCACCAGTCCCTCCTGCAGCAAAGCACCCCCACAACATGATGCTGCCACCCCCGTGCTTCACGGTTGGGATGGTGTTCTTTGGCTTGCAAGCCTCCCCCTTTTCCCTTTGCTGTTGTTCTGGGATTGATTTGCACTTTTCTCACCAAAGTACGTTCATCTCTAGGAGACAGAACGCCTCTCCTTCCTGAGCGGTATGATGGCTGCGTGGTCCCATGGTGTTTATACTTGCGTACTATTGTTTCTACAAATGAACGTGGTACCTTCAGGCATTTGGAAATTGCTCCCAAGATGAACCAGACTTGTGGAGGTCTACAATTTGTTTTCTGAGGTCTTGGCTGATTTCTTTTGATTTTCCCATGATTTCAAGCAAAGAGGCACTGAGTTTGAAGGTAGGCCTTGAAATACATCCACAAGTACACTTCCAATTGACTCAAATGACATCAATTAGCCTATCAGAAGCTTCTAAAGCCATGACATAATTTTCTGTAATTTTCCAAGCTGTTTAAAGGCAAAGTCAACTTAGTGTATGTAAACTTCTGACCCACTGGAATTGTGATACAGTGAATTATAAGTGAAATAATCTGTCTGTAAACAATTGTTGGAGAAACTACTTTTGTCATGCACAAAGTAGATGTCCTAACCGACTTGCCAAAACTATAGTTTGTTAACAAGAAATTTGTTGAGTGGTTGAAAAACGAGATTTAATGAATCCAACCTAAGTGTATGTAAACTTCTGACTTCAACTTTATATACAGTCATTAAGGCAAAGGGTGGCTACTTCGAAGAATCTAAAGTATAAACTATAT
Source organism: Oncorhynchus mykiss (assembly GCF_013265735.2). Classification (NCBI taxonomy): domain Eukaryota; kingdom Metazoa; phylum Chordata; class Actinopteri; order Salmoniformes; family Salmonidae; genus Oncorhynchus; species Oncorhynchus mykiss. The sequence continues at coordinate 47,606,594 of NC_048575.1, forward strand.
TTTTATTTGTTTAACACTTTTTTGGTTACTACATTATTCCATATGTGTTATTTCATAGTTTTGATGTCTTCACTATTATTCTACAATGTAGAAAATAGTCAAAATAAAGAAAACCATGGAATGAGTAGGTGTGTCCAAACTTTTGACAGGTACTGTGTATATACACGGCCGTTCAAAAGTTTGGGGTCACTTAGAAATGTCCATGACATTGTTAATGTTGTAAATGACTATTGTAGCTGGAAACGGCAGATTTTTTTTATTAGAATATCTACATAGGCGAACAGAAGCCCATTATCAGCAACCATCACTCCTGTGTTTCAATGGCTGGTTAGGGCCAGTTTGCTCTGTTCTGTGAAGGGAGTAGTACACAGAGTTGTACAGATTTTCAGTTTCTTGGCAGTATCTCGCATGGAATAGCCTTCATTTCTCCGAACAAGAACAGACTGATGAGTTTCAGAGTTCCACCGTCCATTGTCTGTGTTCTTTTGCCCATCTTAAGCTTTTCTTTTTATTGGCCAGTCTGAGAGACGGCTCTTTCTTTGCATCTTTGCCTAGAAGGCCAGCATCCCGGAGTTGCCTCTTCATTGTTGACATTGAGACGGGTGTTTTGCGGGTACTATTTAATGAAGCTGCCAGTTGAGGACTTGTGAGGTATCTGTTTCTCAGACTAGACACTCTAATGTGCTTGTCCTCTTGCTCAGTTGTGCACCAATCCTCTTTCTATTCTGGTTAGAGCCAGTTTGCACTGTTCTGTGACTGGAGTAGTACACAGCGTTGTACGAGATCTTCAGTTTCTTGGTAATTTCTCGCATGGAATAGCCTTAATTTCTCAGAACAAGAATAGAAGAAAGGACTTTTGGCCATTTTGAGCCTGTAATCGAACCCACAAATGCTGATGCTCCAGATACTCAACTAGTCTAAAGAAGGCCCGTTTTATTTCTTCTTTAATCAGGACAACAGTTTCCAGCTGTGTTAACATAATTGCAAAAGGGGTTTCTAATGGTCAATTAGCCTTTTAAAATTATAAACTTGGATTAGCTAACAGAACGTGCCATTGGAACACAGGAGTGAAGGTTACTGTTAATGGGCCTCTGTTCGCCTATGTAGATATTCCATTAAAAATCAGCCGTTTCCAGCTACAAAAGTCATTTACAACATTAACAATGTCTACACTGTATTTCTGAACAATTTGATGTTATTTTAATGGTCAAAAATGTAGCTTTTCTTTCAAAAACAAGGACATTTCTAAGTGACCCCCAAACTTTTGAAAGGTGGTACATATACTGTATATTACCATGCACAACAGAAAATCCACAACAGACATGAATTGCACAGTCCTATAAAATAACTAAATGTAACAGAACAACATAGAGCCTACAACAGAGCAATATTGCACAATAGCTATCATTTCTGTGTTATCATCCAACTAATTATTGATGATGTCTAAATATCCGTAGTTTACAATATAAATGTTTTTCAAGTTTTTGTGTCCTGTGCCAATTCTAAATGAACAATGTTGTGGTCAGCACTCCTTCTATGCAGGCAATCATTACACTGTTCAAATATGGGGGCATGCCAGTACCAAACAAACATGTCAAAGTTCAACCACTGACAATCCCAAATGAAGGACACCACCCGATCCTCAGTATATAGACAGATTTTGGTACAAAGAGCCCATAGCTGCTGTCTATAGGGGTGAGTACTGTCCTGCTATCTATCTCTACACTGCAAGACTTTTACTGGTCACTGGCTCTATATAGCACTGTAATGGTTATCTCCAAACATGGTTCACTGGATGTGTCTGGTGTGAGGCCCACTAATTGATAAACTAAAGGTATAATTTACCTTGACTAGGAGTAAAAATGTCTGATTTCCAAAATGAATAAAAACAAGACAAATATTTTCCAGGAAACATTAAATGATAAGACTTTGAAAAGCTAGTCTCTGTTGGACCAGTGCTGGAGACCTCAGAATAAAAACATAACATAATTTGATTACTGATATGGGAAGATAAAAACACAGTTTAGTTCAATGGCAGGTTTGAGATATACAGTGTTCTTTGATTCATTGAAGACTTTGTCTCCACTGGAATGTTCTAGACCCTGCCATGTTTACTTGTCCACCTCATGGGTACAGAGTGATGTAATAGTGTGACTGTTAATAATGTGTGGTGTCTGTGAAGCTTATTCTTCAAGAAATATTTTGATGTGATCTGTTTGGAAGTATAATTTTTCTCTGGTAATTGAACTATCATGTATTTCTCAACAGTAATTTACCACTCACTGGTTATTACACCTTTCTTACACTTTTTTTAGTGCCTCTGTCATATCGCTGAATCTACCTTTAAATGTGGTGACTATTGTGTAATCGAAACAAAATTGTTTGAGTAAGGCCACGTTTTTGAACTCTGTGATAGTTACCAAGATGAGGACAGCCTTGTGTTTGTGGATCGTCATGGCAGTGCTCTGCCCAGGAGAGGTCAAAGGTCATAAAGGTCACGGAGGTGACCACCACCAGGGTCAGGGGCTTGACCAGGATCATGATCACGGGCGCGATAACAACCACGACCACGACCACAGGCGAGACCATGAACACAGGCGAGACCACAACCACGGGCATCATCACCCTGAGCCTGGTGACAATGGTACCAAACCAGTGATACAAGGTAATGGGGGGTTTGCCTTCAGCCTGTACAAGCAGCTGGTGGTTCAGCCTGACAACCAGGGCAAAAATTTGTTCTTCTCCCCACTGAGTGTGTCCCTGGCCCTGGCTGCTCTGTCCGTGGGGGCCAGGGGTCAGACCCACCAGCAGCTCTTCGCTGGTCTGGGCTTCAACAGCAGCCTACTGACACAAGAACAGGTGGACCAGGCCTTCCAGACCATACTCACACAGCTCAACCAGAAGAACGGAGTGGACCTGTCCATAGGAAGTGCACTTTTCCTGCACAACACCTTCAAACCACACCCTGAGTTCCTCAAGGACATGAAGCGCTTTTACCTCTCCGAGGGTTTCACTGTCGACTTCACCAACACGGCCGAGGCCATCGACACGATCAATAAATACGTGGGGGGAAAGACTCGAGGCAAGATAGACAAGTTAGTCAAAGATCTGGACCCATCCACTGTCATGTATCTCCTCAGCTACATATACTTCAAAGGTAAGAGGATTTTGCAAACTATAAGATCAAAAAAACAATAAGCAAAAAATGTAATGGAGTTCACATATTTGATTGATGCAGACCTTGTGGACATATGTAATTCCTTCTAACTCTGCCAATATGTATTTTTGTCTCTGGGTGTTGGTATTAATGATGCCACTGTACTTTTTGGCTGTGTTTCCTGCTGAATCTTGCCAGGTCTCACTCAGATTAGATTTTTTTTGCCTCAGATTGACCGCTTTTAGTCTGGTAACCTTTAATCATCATCATAATATTTGACGATTTTCTAATTCTCAAGGAAAATGGGAGATTCCATTTGACTCTAAAGACACAAAGGAGGACACATTCCATGTGGATGACAACACCACTGTTCCGGTCCAGATGATGAGCGTGAAGAAGAGGTTCTCCGTCTACTACGACCAGGAGATCTCCACCAGTATCCTGCAGCTCCACTACAACGAGTCAGTGTCAATGATGCTGGCGCTACCAGAGAAGGGACTCGCCAGTCTGGAGGAGGCCATAGGTCAGAACCACATCACCAAGTGGCACAGGTGGATGAAGGCCAGGTATGACCTGTCTCAATCAGGACGCATCACTCTCATAGAACTAATGAACGTTGGGTGGGTGAAGCAACCACATATCACAAGCATTGCAAGTAAAATCTTCTTCCTGTCCAATTTTGTCTTTAGGGAATACCAGGTGTATGTTCCCAAGATGTCTGTCACCACAACATACTCCCTCAAGGACGTCCTGAGTGGAATGGGAATGCCGGACATATTCAGTAATGGAGCTGACTTCAGTGGAATATCAGAGGATCTGAAGGTGGCTGTTTCAGAGGTATGGAACATTTTCACTCTCAATGTTTTAATGCCTGTCAATCAATTCTTCCATGAAATATGATACATTTTGGCCTCAATATTGCCGTTATTTTCAATTCATTCGCTTTTTCAGGGAGCCTCTGAAAGCTCTCTGTGGGTCCCAAGAGAATCACTGCCCTGGAACATATTGTATGTGAACCATGTGAACTAGGCCTATCTACTGTACATCTGACTGCATTGTGTGGTTGCTTTCAGGTGGCGCACCATGCCTCCTTGGATGTGGATGAGGCTGGAGCGACTGCAGCAGCTGCTACAGGTGTGGTCCTCATGCCCCTCTCCTTCCGAAGCACCCCTGTGTTGAAGTTCAACCGTCCGTTCATGGTCATTGTGATGGACCAGGAGACCAAGAGTATTCTCTTCATGGGCAAGATCATCAACCCAGCCAACAAATAAAACCAGTGGTGTAGAAAACATGTGCTCTATAAAAGCTGTGGTCTATAATCGCAAATTGAAGCGTAAGCGCATGCTTTGCCTGTGCTGCTGTTACATAACCCATCCAAACTTCTCTGGCTCAATCTAGCCTGGGAAGCTAAAACTAACAAGTGTGTAAATCCTCTGTATTCACTTTGGATATTTTTACAACTACTAAATGCATATCACCATTTGCTGTCAGTCTTTCCTTTTTATCTATACTGTAATGGGGACATTTAAGATGACCAAAGTTCATATTTAGCTAAGTCAACACAATGTTTAGCATATTTGGAGTTTCTGTAATACACATAATAACTCTATTTGTGACACTCGAGGTGCAGTTGATGGTCACTAGACTTGATGCTGAATGTTCTGGATTATTCTCATATCTGTTGATAGTGATTGACACCAGACTGGAGGTACTGTTGTATTGTTTTGAAGACGTTCTGTGAGTACTGGAGGGCCATACTTGCGGACATAAGCAACCATTTAAATTGAAACCGTTTCTCCGGCTCAAAATGTGTATCAGCCAATTCAAATCGTTAATTTACTTCCACGTGACAGAACGCTAAATTGAAGCTGGTCCCATCAGATTAAAATGGCAAATGTTAGCCCTATGCTAACCTCAACAGGTGGCAGTGATTATATCCTGGAACAAGTTCTGCATCAGCAAATTTAAATCGTGGACATAGTTGGGCGTGTTCCAACACTTGTTCATGGAAGCCTCCTGAACATACCTGAGTCCAACATCACATTCTGATCATCCAGGCAACTTTCACGTGTATTTGACTGACTGTTCAAATTGCTCTCTAAAGTGCCTAGTCCATGTAATTGTCACAGATTGTGGCAAGGGTTCGAATCTCACAAGAACTGTGTCAGTGTGATGAAAAGGGACGTAGCCTACAGCCAATAGCTTGGAAATTAAGAATGAATTAAATCAGGAGCTACCTCTTTCAGCCTTGCATCACAAACTGTAAGTGAAGAGTTGGTGGACTGTATATTCTTTAGGTTTTACTTCATGTGTTTGCTCCTGTTTGCTGGTAAGGGCACAGATGACAGACAGGTAGGATTCCAGTTGAGGTGGTTTAATAACTCTGAATATACACAGGCACGGATCAGCACCGCACAGCGTATGTAGTATGGATGGGCTAAGGCACTTAGTGGTCCGGCAACTTGCTTCAACCAAAGTGTGTGTGTGTTATATCAACAAGGACCCACACTGGCCTTGGTTAACACAATGAAAGCTAACTGGTGGGAAAACACAAGGGTCTACGATAACAGAAGCAGGCTGGGCCCTCGTGGATGGAGAAGGCTGCTCCTCATGACTGACAGACAGTGAGTCTGACTTGACAGGGGTAGGCTGAACCCCTATAGCAGAAACAGACAGGAGACTAGCGCACGGGGTAGGCTCAGCCCTGTAATCAGTTGCATACAGGAACTTGTGGGAAGAATGGGTTAGCTTTGTAGGGATCAGCGGTAACCCTGGGGACGGGGCAGACTGGGCACCATCTGTGGTAACTGGTATGGGTTCCAGGACGGGGTAGGCAGAGCCAGAGAGGGCTGTAGCACCACGTGGCTATTACTGGCTGATGCTCTGTAGCCGGAGCAGCTGAAGAGTCCACCTTGTTGATTAACTTCGGCTCTCTAGCAGGACCAGGTGGCAACTCTGGAACAGCGGGTGGCTGCAGGCTAATGTTGACTGATAGGTCCTTCGAGGCGGCAGGCTGAAACACCTTGTCAGGAACAGGATGGATACCCATACTGAAGGCAAACTGAGAACCAATGGCAGGGACGAGTAGACACACCCTGGCACCGTCAGTGGGCTGGTACTCCACACTGGGATTGTCTAGGAGCTGACCGGTAGGTATGTCTCTTAGCTGGACCACTGGTGCAGGAGGAGCCTCCTGACAGGTGGAGTGAGCACCAGGACTGAGGGAACTCATAGCTGCCGGAGGAGGCGCTTGGTTGCCACACTGTGGCTTGGAGTGTCTCTCTGATGACACGGCAGTAGTGACTCATCAAATGCTGGTGGCCACGTTGGGGGGGTCAGGCCACTCACTTTTCTCATACTCTCCATCGCAAGCCGTATCTTCTACGTTGGGTGATGGCTTCGTATGCTCAACCAGCTCTGATGAGGGCCGTGGTGGTGCCAGCAGAACTGTATCTGCTGGAACGATACCTTGGGGTGAGGGCTCTGTACGGGCTGGCTTAGTGAGAGAGAGATTAGCTATAGACTGGAATGAGAGCTGTGGAAGCACGGAGTGGAGGGTCTCGGCTACCTGTACCATCTTTTCTTGTTGCTCACGTAGCTGAGTGAGCCTGACCTGCATAGCTTGCTGGGACTGCCGCTGCTGGGCTCTCTCTTGCTCAATGTACTCTCTCTCTAGCTTGTGCTCTGTAGGTGGCTTCCTGTGTTCCCAGTGACTGTTTCAGACCATGGACAGACCTCTGTTTCTCCTTCCTCTGCTTACTGTGGCTCATCCTTCTGCTCTCGTTGGTCAGATGAGGGTTTAGGACGGACCTGTGCTCTCTGAGGGTCTCCCACTCATCTGGAGTTGTGTCCCATCTGGCCTGGCTGGATAGGGAGGGACTGGGTGGAGTGAGGGGTGTCATCTTGGCAGCTTCTTCCATGCGAGGCTGAAGGTCGTCTTCTTACCCATGTACATACTGTGCTACTTTAACTTGGATAAGGTGAGGCTTGGCGCCTTGGATGATCAGACCAGGTCCAGGCTTCACCGGTAACTCAATGCATCTTGAGCCCGGGAGTAAACACCTTTATCCGGCTCGAAGTACCACAATGTAATTGAGGACTTGGTGGACTGTATATTCTTTAGGTTAGGTTTTACTTCATGTGTTTGCTCCATTGTGCTGGTAAGGGCACAGATGACAGATAGGTAGGATTCCAGTTGAGGTGGTTTAATAACGCTGAATATACACAGGCACGGATCAGCACCGCACAGCGTATGTAGTATGCATGGGCAAAGGCACTTAGTGGTCTGGCAACTTGTTTCAACCAAAGTGTGTGTGTGTGTGTGTGTGTTATATCAACAAGGACCCATACTGGCCTTGGCTAACACAACGAAAGCTAACTGGTGAAAACACAAGGATGGGTGGAATTTTCTCTCACTTGACTACTCTGAGCTGATCATCTTCTCTGAGCTGGAGATCACCCAGCATGCTCTGCTCCACTTCCCCGGTGGGCAGAGCTAGGGCTCTGATATGAACTAACATTACTGATATGATTAACTACAAATACTTCACAGCCTTTTGTACACAAACACACTGCTATTGCCTAATAATCATATTGCATAGGCTATATTACATGTACGTGTACACCTACAACATTTTATATGGATGATTATAATCATCTGCTGAGTTATTTGATTCAGGATGAGAATGAGAATTACACAGTGTACAGTGATTATAGGTTGCGCTCTGGTTATCATCCTACAGATGGCAGTATTGCAGTTTTCTTCTTAAGAAGTTTTAGAGTGAGTCCAGAAGACTTGAAACGACAGTCTTAATGGAGGAAGACACTTGGCTGTGGAAGTAACAGATGAGGAAGTACTTCTATTTGACAAAGTAATCTAACGCTCTGATTACTATAGGAACTCCAATCAACGTACTGCAGCTGTAACCTACATTCATTCATATCAGATAGTGTCCTGCTTATGTCATAACCTACTAATGCATATGGGACTTTTGTATGGTACACCTCATGATGAACCCCATTAACCACCTTGGTCATATTCCATATGTAGCCTCGGCTTTCAGGACGGTGAGGTGAAAGCCTGGTGGAGCCTACCCACAGAGTGATTCATTTACGCCCTTTCCTGGCGAGGAGACATTCATGTAGGCTATATTATTATGTAGACTACACTTACATGTAGGCTTAACCAGTGGTGTTAAGTACTTAAGTAAAAATACTTTAAAGTACTAGCAAATTCGTTTTTGGGGGTATCTATACTGTACTCTTTATTTGAGAACTTTTACTTCACAAAGAAAATAATTAACGTTTTACTTCATACATTTTCCACGACACCCAAAAGTACTCGTTACCTTTTGGATGCTTAGCAGGACAGGAAAGTTGGCCAATTCATGCACTTATCAAGAGAACATCCCTGGTCATCCCTACTGCATCTGATCTGGCGGACTCACTAAACACAAAAATATTTTTTATTTAACCAGGTAGGCTAGTTGAGAACAAGTTCTCATTTGCAACTGCAACCTGGCCAAGATAAAGCATAGCAATTCGACACATACAACAACACCGAGTTACACATGGAATAAACTAAACATACAGTCAATAATACAGTAGAAAAATAAGTCTATATACAATGTGAATAAATGAGGTGAGATCCTTAATATTCTTAAGTATTTTTTTAAAAACCAAATACTTTTAGACTTTTACTCAAGTAGTATTTTACTGGGTGACTTTTACTTATTAAGGTATCTTTACTTTTACTCAAGAATGACGATTAGGTTATTTTTCCACAACTGGGCTTACCACACTTTATACACTATGCATTATTAGAATACTTTACTTCGTCACATGTCTTTTGAATCGAGCATCAAGGACCGGCATTGAATCGTTTTTTCCTCAACAAAAGATACTGATGCGATCGAACCCATTGTTAAAGTACACTATACGGTTGAAGTCAACCACATTAGCTGTGTGCCACCTAGAAGTGATGATAAAAATGACGATAATAGCCTACATGACTTGTGTGTGACGTACAATAAACGTACATGTTGTAAGGACCTCATCCATATTTTTTTACATAAAAGCCCATGGGTGTGTGTGAAACAGAAACAAAAACGTAGGATTTTGTCATATGCGGGACATGTTGTGTAACCTTAGTAGTAGCTAGTACCCTATAGTCAAGGATGCATCAACGCAATATTAGCACACAACATTTTGTTACAAGACCAACATAAGAAAGTAATCAAGACGACTAGCTTGTTTAAGCCTCCGCCATGTATATCTCACTAGGTCAGGGTATTTAAGCCTCCATATATCCACTAATTCCAATATATCCATGACAATCATGAGATCCTTAAGTGCCCCGGGTGATAGTTTGTAGTGTGATTTCCTTTCCGGTCCATAGAGGTATTTAAAACCGTATTAAAATCCCTACCAAATAATAGAGTCAAATAATAGTGTTGCTTGTAGAATTCTTATATATATTTTCAAAGAAGCTTGGATCATCATTATTTGGACCGTATAGGTTAATAAGCCATATCTGTTTATTGTCCAATAACATATTTAAAATAATCTATCTACCTTGATGATCTGTTTGGACAATTTGCATATTTGGATCAAAATTACTGTTAATTAATATCATCACCCCTTTTGAATTTCTTTGCCCATGGGAGAAATATGTTTTGTCCCCCCCAGTCCTTTTTCCACAAAACTTCCTCTAAAATTGTTGAATGAGTTTCCTGTAAACAATAGATATTACATTCCTACTCTTTTAGCCTGGTAAATACTGATTGTCTTTTCTTATTTTCTGCTAAGCCATTACAATTATAACTGGCTACACTTATTTCACCACTTACCATAATGAGACACACGTTTCAGTTTTATTTATCAAAATATATGTTTGTAAATGTAACATTAAACAATAACATGATGATTGAGTGTCTTTATAGCTGTACCATGATATTTGCATTGCCACTATTCCACCCACTAAAAGCCCTCCTCATCCCGAGTTGGGTTGTCATCCCAATGCCCGGCAGAGGTGTTGTTTCCTACCTTCACAACCTGGGAGCAGCCCGTCAGGAAGTCCAGGACCCAGTTGCACCGTGCGAGGTGTTGAAGGCTGAGCTATAATCAATAAACAGCATTCTTACATAGCTATTCCTCTTGTCCAGATGGGATAGGGCAGTGCGATGGCGATTGCATCGTCTGCAGATCTATTGGGGCGGTATGTAAATTTAAGTGCGTTTAGGGTGTCAGGTAGGGTAGAGATGATATGATATGATCCTTAACTAGAATCTCAAAGCACTTCATGATGACAGAAGTGAGTGCTATCCTGATAATCGGTATTCACATGCACGAAGAAGTCTGTAGCATCCAGTAGAGGCTGCTGAGGGGAGGACGGTTCATAATAAGGACTGGAATGGAGTCAATGGAATGGTATCAAACACATCCAAGATGTGGTTTCAATGTGTTTGATAAAATCTATTCCAGCCCTTATGAGCCGTCCTCCTCTCAGCCGCCTCCCCTGGTTTGGCATAAAATACTATAAACAAACAAGTTTTTCTCTACGACCCCCACAAGTGTCAAGGGACTCGTCAAAAGGTAACACATACAAATTAATGGAACTATGGAGGTAGTTTTGTGGCAACAAAATAAGGGGTTAAATGTGTAAAAAAAAAAAAAAAACACTTCCTGAGCTTTCTTATATCTCCTAGATATAGGATAGACACTTCAAAATCTTATTCCTTATGATTTATTTTTTTGACAGTCTTTATTGCCATTTATGAATGTGTTATTCAATGTGTCTCTATGGGCTATAGTTGTAAAGGCCAAACTCAATATTTTATCAAATATATTTTTTTAAATAATTTTTGATAAATAAAGTGGTCCTAAAATTCAAAATCAAATAGCTTAATGATCCATGACATGACCTTCTTAAAACAATTCCATATGTAAGCTTAGAGCCCCCCACCTCAACGGCTTAGACTTTTAAGAATTAAATGTCAATATTTGCTTATGTTCGCAGGTATGGGCCTTACTGATTCTGCTTTGACTTCCTACAAGCCTTTCAGGTTGGTGTTTACACATATGGTGCTGTCTGATGTCTGATTAGGATATAAAGGGCCTCCAAGAGGCCAGTTATACATTTTCTCTGGTGCTGGAGCTGTCTTCCTGTTGCAACTTGTAATAAACCAGACACACATACACAGGTAAAATCATTTTCTGAACAAAAAATACATCAGTAGCTACTTGTTAGCTCACTGCCATAGTTAACTTGCCAACCAGATGAAAGGTCTATTACTTTTCCTGGCTCACTCCATTGTTCGATTGGATGGGTCTGAGTACAACATTCAGACATGGCGGAAGGAACGGTGGACCAGGTTACTGATGGAGAGCAAGAAGAAGCATATTTTTACCGAGAAAGGATTAAATGTACACCAGAAGAGGAGACAAAGCTCGAAAGGCAACACTTTTGGAAAGTGATCGATGCGTTTAGATACTACAGGTACGGACTGTTTCAAAACAGCAGTAGTATTTGGTAGCTAGCTTACCCATAAAGTAATTTGACCCAGACGGTCTGGCTATCGTTAGTTCAAGTTTTTATTAGTCGTATGTACGGTTTATTAGTCGTATGTACGGGATACACCGTCTAACGGTGCAGGTTCCTTCTCGACAATGCAACAATAATAAGAAATAATAAAACAAGAATAGAAACATGAAGTAACGTTAAATGACTCATGGAAGGGGGATCGGGGGTGTTTAAATTGTGCAGTTGTGATGTGTGTGTTATGTTGATGTAGTAACGTTTTGTCCGAAGATTTTAGAAGAGGGATGACTGATTTTGGGGTCTTGACTAGTTCTCACAGCTCCAAAGTCATGCCTAAACCCCGCCTATTTCTACAATTTCTCTTCTTAAAGGCCCAGTGCAGTCAATATTACTGGTTAGAATAATATTGTGAAAATTATGATTAATGACCTTTAGTGTAAGAGCTGTTTGAAAAGTCCTGAAAATTCAGCCTTTTTAGGCACATTTTGTATTATTCTCCACGTAAACCCAAGACACTCAATTTAGTATGATATGTTACGATTTGTTTTCGTATGGTATGTGATAATTGCTGGATGTCTGTCAACCATTTCGTATGATATGTTACGATTTACAATTCCTGTTATGAATTTGCAAAACGTACAATATGTAATGAATTTGCAAAACATACGATATGTTATGATTTGGAAAAAAGGTATGATATGTTACTAATTCTAGCTAGGTGAGTTAGCTAGCTCGCTAAGATTAAGGTTAAGTTTAGGAGTTAGTTTAAAGGGCTAAGGTTAGGGTAAGGGTTAGCTAAAAGGGTTAAGGTTAGCATTAGGGTAAGGGTCAGATAACATGCTAAGTAGTTGAAAAGTAGCTAAAAATGTAGTAAGTAATTGAAAAGTGGCAAATTAGCTAAAATTGTCCGTAATGCGAGTTGAACTCGCAACAGCTGCATTGGTGCATTGGACAGCTGCATTGGACCAAATCTGATTTTAAACCTAACCTTAACCTCCCTGCTGACCTTATGCGTAACCCTTAAGTTAAGGCCCCCTTTTTTACAATAGTCAAGTTGTACTTTGTGGTAACTAGTGACAACCCTAATTATGTTGCATAGCTAGCTAGCTAAGATATATTGTGTATTTATATCAGGATTTATACCATTTTGGATAACTACATTGTCCCATACCATCGCTATTTAGCTAGTAGCTAGATATCAGCAGCACAGGAAGTGGAGCTAGCTCTAGAAAATAACAAATATAACTTAAAGAAGATGCAAAAACAGCAAGAGCTATAAAATCCAGGCTGACAAACATTTACATTTCAATCCAGTTAATCTTGTTACTTACAAACAAGAAGGTCATACATGATTATGCCTAGTCTAAGGTTTTGTGAATCTTTGTGTCAAGTCATTTCAAGGAGTCTGCATATTGGATTAGGCTTTATCATAATTCAAAAAGGCTATAAAATATGAGTTTCTATTCCCCCCCCCCCATCTGTGTTTCTGGACCTCCATCTTCTCTTCCTCCTTTTCACCATGGCACCACCCTTCCCTTTATCCTTGTCTAATTCACCTCCCCTTAATCTCAGGATGCATGTTCAAGAGCGGGTGAATCGAGCAGAGCGTCAGTTCCAGAGTCTTCCGGAGCATCACCAGCTGCTGCTGCCCGGGGTCTTGCCCAACCTGGCCCGTATCCGCCGCAGTGTGGACCACAACCAGGAGGTGCTGCAGGCTATCGTGCTCAACTGTATCCACATGTTTGAGAACATGGAGTATGGTGAAGAGGTGAGCTAAACGGTCAGAAAAGGTCACACTCATGCTTTCTCGCAGTCACACCAGGCACTACTTGTAGCCCTCAAACTACTGGAAATCAGTTATTTTTAATGGAAAGAGGAGACACAAGTCATTTAGCAATTTAACCACTGGCAACTAGGGAACTCGCTACCAAAGTTGAGAATTCCAGCTTTATGCAAAATGGTCAGTGATGCGAATGCAAGATAACCAATCAGAGTAGGGAGAGTCTTACTTGCTAGCTTTGACACTGTGCTGGATAGGCTGCATCTAGGTGGTTTTGTGCAAGAAAAATACAGTAGTAGTAGGAGGAGCTGCATATGTTCTTCTATTCTACTATACCACACCGGCACACATTTCAGTAGTTCTTGTAGTAGTGTAAATCATATTAGAAGATAGATCTTAGATTAATTTGCTTCCATGATCCTTTCACCATTGGATGACGTTTGAGGAGTTGAAGTGAATCTGTTTTCTGTCCAGGATGACCTGAGGAAGGTGGGTACGTCTTCCACGTTCGACATGGACAAGCTCAAGTCCACCATTAAGCAGTTTGTGCGTGACTGGAGCGAGGCCGGCCAGGCTGAGAGAGACTCCTGCTACCTGCCCCTCATCCAAGAGATCCAGAGACTCTTTCCCAGCAACAAGTGGTGAACACACACACACACACACACACACACACACACAGTCTTGAATTCTAACTCAGTTGTGTGATTTAGTATTTTGAATTACGCATGTATTCTGTCAGTGATGGCGTGGTTGTTTCTGTAGTGATGTGTCCAAGGTGAGCGTGCTGGTTCCGGGGGCAGGGCTTGGTCGCCTGGCATGGGAAATCGCTCGTCTGGGTTATGCCTGCCAAGGCAACGAATGGAGCTTCTTCATGCTCTTCTCCTCAAACTTCGTCCTCAACAGGTAACACTCACCCTCAGCCCTAACCAAGTAGCCCTGCAAGTAGATTTCATTTCTTCCCATTACGGGACCTCCTATGTGTGCACCTCAAAAATGTATGGGTGTAACAGGCCCGGCCCTGGACGTTCTGCCGCCCTAGGGAAGACAAAAAATTGCCTCCCCCATATCCCGCTAAACTAGAATGGTGTACAGTAGGGGTCGGTATTGGGCCAATTTTTTTTATCAGCTAATAGTTGGCAGAACAGAACCATAAGAACAGAACATAAATGCAGCCCAATTCATAGGCCTGTTCATAACACATTTTTTTTTTTTTAATTAAATTTTATTTCACCTTTATTTAACCAGGTAGGCAAGTTGAGAACAAGTTCTCATTTACAATTGCGACCTGGCCAAGATAAAGCAAAGCAGTTCGACACATACAACGACACAGAGTTACACATGGAGTAAAACAAACATACAGTCAATAATACAGTATAAACAAGTCTATATACGATGTGAGCAAATGAGGTGAGAAGGGAGGTAAAGGCAAAAAAAGGCCATGGTGGCAAAGTAAATACAATATAGCAAGTAAAACACTGGAATGGTAGATTTGCAATGGAAGAATGTGCAAAGTAGAAATAAAAATAATGGGGTGCAAAGGAGCAAAATAAATAAATTAAATACAGTAGGGAAAGAGGTAGTTGTTTGAGCTAAATTATAGGTGGGCTATGTACAGGTGCAGTAATCTGTGAGCTGCTCTGACAGTTGGTGCTTAAAGCTAGTGAGGGAGATAAGTGTTTCCAGTTTCAGACATTTTTGTAGTTCGTTCCAGTCATTGGCAGCAGAGAACTGGAAGGAGAGTCGGCCAAAGAAAGAATTGGTTTTGGGGTGACTAGAGAGATATACCTGCTGGAGCGTGTGCTACAGGTGGGAGATGCTATGGTGACCAGCGAGCTGAGATAAGGGGGTGACTTTACCTAGCAGGGTCTTGTAGATGGCATGGAGCCAGTGGGTTTGGCGACGAGTATGAAGCGAGGGCCAGCCAACGAGAGCGTACAGGTCGCAATGGTGGGTGGTACATGGGGCTTTGGTGACAAAACGGATTGCACTGTGATAGACTGCATCCAATTTGTTGAGTAGGGTATTGGAGGCTATTTTGTAAATGACATCGCCAAAGTCGAGGATCGGTAGGATGGTCAGTTTTACAAGGGTATGTTTGGCAGCATGAGTCTGGTTACATCTGGTTATACAGTTCTTCTCAAATAGTGGGCCGCGCTTTTTTTTGCCGCAGGGAGTAGTTTTTTTTTTGTTGCACCGAACAAGAGCACAGAGCACAGAGCACAGAGCACAGAACACAGAGCACAGAGCACAGAACACAGAGCACAGAACACAGAACACAGAGCACAGAACACAGAGCACAGAGCACAGAGCACAGAACACAGAGCACAGAGCACAGAGCACAGAGCACAGAGCACAGAACACAGAGCACAGAATACAGAACACAGAGCACAGAACACAGAGCACAGAACACAGAACACAGAACACAGAGCACAGAACACAGAACACAGAGCACAGAACACAGAGCACAGAGCAGGAGATATGAAGTGCAGATAACAAACCCTTAAGAGACACCATGGAAAAATATTTAACAGGGATGAAAAGAAAGGTGGAGAGAGACGGAGATAATGAGACAAAACGTAAGTCTCCCGAAAGCCAAGACGAGGAAATATGACGAAGCGTATGTAGCGCTTGGCTTCACTGTGACTACGGTGGGGGACGAGGAAAGACCGGTATGTTTACTGTGTCTAAAAATGTTGGCAGCGGACAGCATGAAGCCAAAATAAATGAAGGCGTCACTTAAAGACATTACACCTCAATCACGCTGATAAGCCACTTGAGTTTTTTCAGCGAAAACCGTGCAGAATATTGCCAACAATCGTCCCGCTTTGTGAATGCTACTTCAGTAAACCAGCGAGCACTGTTAGCATCATATAAGGTGGCGTACCAAATTGCTCAGTGCAACAAACCCCACTCCATAGCAGAGGAGCTGATACTGCCTGCAGCAAGACATGGTCTCTGTCATACTGAATGACGCAAGTGCTGCAAAAATAAAAGTACTTCCCTGAAAACAGTTCCCAATATGACTGGGTGAGAGATCCTTTCAATGCACCAACTCCAACTAGTTTCAGCTCTGCAGAGGAGGACCAGTTCATTGATATGACGTCTGACTCCACATTGAGACTGAGGTTCACATCACAGACACTGAGTGAATTCTGGCTGAGTGTAGAGAGGCAGTATCCACTCTTAGGGCAGAGGGCCATGGGCATTCTTCTTCCTTTTGCAACATCTTATCTTTGTGAGACTGGCTTCTCTGCTGTTGCTGCACTGAAGACCAAGTACAGGTCCCAGCTAAACATTGAGCAGGAGCTGAGAGTTGCAGTATCATGCTTCAAACCCCTCTTCGAAAAGCTGTGTTCTGCAAAACGTGCTCATTGTAGCCATTAATCCTGACTTCTTCCTCAAATCAGCACAAATTGTTTTATTCATTTTGGTTTTATAGGTCAAAGTGTTTCATATATTGTGCTCCTGAGTTAATGTTGCTGATCAATTTGAATCTATTATTTATTGATTATATTTCATTTAATTTTTCAGTATCAAATACAATGGATACAATGTTATGCAGAGGTGTACTTCTAACAATTGTATAGACAAATTATACTATTTACAGTCGCGGCGGAGAGTTGGGGGGCGCGAAATGTTTACTTCTTCCTAGCGGGGGCGTAACAGAAAATAATTGAGAAGCACTGGGTTATTAGGCTATATAGTCTGTTCAATGTCAATAACATATCATCTTTTCAAACTGATAAATCACCAATGTCTCTATTAAATTAGTTTTTATATTTCTTTGTGCGTTGATTGGGGAAAAACGATTTGCAATCAAGAGAAAATGTTGCTCTGAAAAAGTCTCAAAAGATAGGTGGATAATGAAAATAGAAGTTTCAGGGAAGAATGGACAGTGAAATAGGCGTATTTCTCCAATGTCAAACCAGAGAATGTTTGCAACGAAACGGTTGCTGTTTGCAAATAATTAAACATTAGACATCCTTATTAATCTAAATATGGCACTTTCAAAAGTTACCTTTCCACCCAGACAGACGCTCAACCAACACAGAGTAATGTAAGCTTCAACTGTTGACATTCTGAAGCTCAGCTGCGGCCTATTCTGTCCCTAGTAATTTAACTTTTAATTTTCTGAAAAGAGAATATGTTAAACCCAACTTCTTAGCTATCTGTGTCCCGTCAACGGGACAGTTGTACATCATGCAGTGCCTTGTGTCACCATCGCAGATTTTAGAGAAACAACAAGTGTCGGTACATATAAGTGACTTATATCGGCTGAAAGCTTAAATTCTTGTTAATATAACTGCCCTGTCCAATTTACAGTAGCTATTACTGCGAAACAATGCCATGCTATTGTTTAAGCGGAGCGCCTAACAACAAAACACTTTTCACTACTATAGGTTTGATAAATTCACCTCTGAAGGTGAAATGTGTACTTACATTCTGAAATCTTGTTCTGATTTATCATCCAAAGGGTCCCTTTTTCATACCTTTTTCATATCCTAAAAAGGTCCATATAGCACGCACAATCGATTTTGTATTTCCACTCGTTCAATTTGCAAAGAAAGGAATCTGTGAAAATCTCACCCTAAACGTTGTTTCAACCAGTCAAATCGCAGTCAGATCCTAGAACGTAACGAGACACTATATCATTAGGGGTGTCGTATATCCTATAGGACACCATATTTGGTCAGAGAGCGACGCCTTCATGGCACACTGATGACGCGGGCGGTCTTCACTTGAACAACTCTAACTTTGTCAAATAAGCACCAATCGGGGTCAAACAAAGCTATCTAAATAGCCCATAAGCTGGGCTTTAAGGGAGTATCCGTGTATCTGTTGTAAAATGTAGCTACTAACCTTGTACGACAGCATGCCATTTCATTTTGGACAAAAAATATAAGAATATTCAGTTATAAAAACTGGTTGTTTTGCAAATGTTGAACTATAATATGGCTACTAATACTGGAAAAGCTAAATCAAAGTCCAAGTACAGTGCCTTGCGAAAGTATTCGGCCCCCTTGAACTTTGCGACCCTTTGCCACATTTCAGGCTTCAAACATAAAGATATAAAACTGAATTTTTTTGTGAAGAATCAACAACAAGTGGGACACAATCATGAAGTGGAATGACATTTATTGGATATTTCTAACTTTTTTAACAAATCAAAAACTGAAAAATTGGGCGTGCAAAATTATTCAGCCCCTTTACTTTCAGTGCAGCAAACTCTTTCCAGAAGTTCAGTGAGGATCTCTGAATGATCCAATGTTGACCTAAATGACTAATGATGATAAATACAATCCACCTGTGTGTAATCAAGTCTCCGTATAAATGCACCTGCACTGTGATAGTCTCAGAGGTCCGTTAAAAGCGCAGAGAGCATCATTAAGAACAAGGAACACACCAGGCAGGTCCGAGATACTGTTGTGAAGAAGTTTAAAGCCGGATTTGGATACAAAAAGATTTCCCAAGCTTTAAACATCCCAAGGAGCACTGTGCAAGCGATAATATTGAAATGGAAGGAGTATCAGACCACTGCAAATCTACCAAGACCTGGCCGTCCCTCTAAACTTTCAGCTCATACAAGGAGAAGACTGATCAGAGATGCAGCCAAGAGGCCCATGATCACTCTGGATGAACTGCAGAGATCTACAGCTGAGGTGGGAGACTCTGTCCATAGGACAACAAGTCGTATATTGCACAAATCTGGCCTTTATGGAAGAGTGGCAAGAAGAAAGCCATTTCTTAAAGATATCCATAAAAAGTGTCGTTTAAAGTTTGCCACAAGCCACCTGGGAGACACACCAAACATGTGGAAGAAGGTGCTCTGGTCAGATGAAACCAAAATTGAACTTTTTGGCAACAATGCAAAACGTTATGTTTGGCGTAAAAGCAACACAGCTGAACACACCATCCCCACTGTCAAACATGGTGGTGGCAGCATCATGGTTTGGGCCTGCTTTTCTTCAGCAGGGACAGGGAAGATGGTTAAAATTGATGGGAAGATGGATGGAGCCAAATACAGGACCATTCTGGAAGAAACCCTGATGGAGTCTGCAAAAGACCTGAGACTGGGTCGGAGATTTGTCTTCCAACAAGACAATGATCCAAAACATAAAGCAAAATCTACAATGGAATGGTTCAAAAATAAACATATCCAGGTGTTAGAATGGCCAAGTCAAAGTCCAGATCTGAATCCAATCGAGAATCTGTGGAAAGAACTGAAAACTGCTGTTCACAAATGCTCTCCATCCAACCTCACTGAGCTCGAGCTGTTTTGCAAGGAGGAATGGGAAAAAAATTCAGTCTCTCGATGTGCAAAACTGATAGAGACATACCCCAAGCGACTTACAGCTGTAATCGCAGCAAAAGGTGGCGCTACAAAGTATTAACTTAAGGGGGCTGAAAAATTTTGCACGCCCAATTTTTCAGTTTTTGATTTGTTAAAAAAGTTTGAAATATCCAATAAATGTCGTTCCACTTCATGATTGTGTCCCACTTGTTGTTGATTCTTCACAAAAAAATACAGTTTTATATCTTTATGTTTGAAGTCTGAAATGTGGCAAAAGGTCGCAAAGTTCAAGGGGGCCGAATACTTTCGCAAGGCACTGTATACAGCTTTCAAATCAAAATCAAATCAAATCAAAGTTTATTTGTCACGTGCGCTGAATACCACAGGTGTATTTAGTATTTAGTCAGCCACCAATTGTGCAAGTTCTCCCACTTAAAAATATGAGAGAGGCCTGTAATTTTCATCATAGGTACACTTCAACTATGACAGACAAAATGAGAAAAAAAATCCAGAAAATCACATTGTAGGATTTTTAATGAATTTATTTGCAAATTATGGTGGAAAATAATTATTTGATCACCTACAAACAAGCAAGATTTCTGGCTCTCACAGACCTGTAACTTCTTCTTTAAGAGGCTCCTCTGTCCTCCACTCATTACCTATATTAATGGCACCTGTTTGAACTTGTTATCAGTATAAAAGACACCTGTCCACAACCTCAAACAGTCACACTCCAAACTCCACTATGGCCAAGACCAAAGCGCTGTCAAAGGACACCAGAAACAAAATTGTAGACCTGCACCTGGCTGGGAAGAATGAATCTGCAATAGGTAAGCAGCTTGCTTTGAAGAAATCAGCTGTGGGAGCAATTATTAGGAAATGGAAGACATACAAGACCACTGATAATCGCCCTCGATCTGGGACTCCACGCAAGATCTCACCCCGTGGGGTCAAAATGATCACAAGAAAAAAACCTAGACCTAGTGAATGACCTGCAGAGAGCTGGGACCAAAGTAACAAAGCCTACCATCAGTAACACACTACACCGCCAGGGACTCAAATCCTGCAGTGCCAGACGTGTCCCCCTGCTTAAGCCATTACATGTCCAGGCCCGTCTGAAGTTTGCTAGAAAGCATTTGGATGATCCAGAAGAAGATTGGGAGAATGTCATATGGTCAGATGAAACCAAAATATAACTTTTTGGTAAAAACTCAACTCGTCATGTTTGGTGGACAAAGAATGCTGAGTTGCATCCAAAGAACACCATACCTACTGTGAAGCATGGGGGTGGAAACATCATGCTTTGAGGCTGTTTTTCTGCAAAGGGACGAGGACGACTGATCCGTGTAAAGGAAAGAATGAATAGGGCCATGTATCGTGAGATTTTGAGTGAAAACCTCCTTCTGTCAGCAAGGGCATTGAAGATGAAACGTGGCTGGGTATTTCAGCATGACAATGATCCCAAACACACTGCCCGGGCAACGAAGGAGTGGCTTCGTAAGAAGCATTTCAAGGTCCTGGAGTGGCCTAGCCAGTCTCCAGATCTCAACCCCATAGAAAATCTTTGGAGGGAGTTGAAAGTCCGTGTTGCCCAGCAACAGCCCCAAAACTTTGCTGCTCTAGAGGAGATCTGCATGGAGGAATAGGCCAAAATACCAGCAACAGTGTGTGAAAACCTTGTGAAGACTTACAGAATAGTTTGACCTCTGTCATTGCCAACAAAGGGTATATAACAAAGTATTGAGATAAACTAATGTTATTGACCAAATACTTATTTTCCACCATAATTTGCAAATACATTCATAAAAAATCCTACAATGTGATTTTCAGGCCTCTCTCATCTTTTTAAGTGGGAGAACTTGCACAATTGGTGGATGACTAAATACTTTTTTGCCCCACTGTAGATATGGTTAAAGTGACTATGCATATATGATGAACAGAGAGTAGCAGTAGCGTAAAAGAGGGGTTGGCGGGTGGTGGGTGGGACACAATGCAGATAGCCTGGTTAGCCAATGTGCGGGAGCACTGGTTGGTCGGCCCAATTGAGGTAGTATGTACATGAATGTATAGTTAAAGTGACTATGCATATATGATAAAAATATATATTACATATATATATATATATATATATATATATATATATATGATTTGATGATATTCTTGCAGAAAAATGTTATATGAATGCAAATGCCTCCTTCAAATGTACCTGGGTGACTTCACACTAAATGTCATGTAGGTTGCTCATACTTCAAGTTACCTGTCTGAAACTTTGCACATACACTGCTGCCATCTTGTGGACACCATCGGAATAACAACGAGTGATGGCTGGAAAGGGGACCTTTCTTTTGCATTTCAAAAATGGTGGTAGTAAAATAAATGGTTGTTTTTTTTTCTTTTCTATTTTCTTCTACCAGATCTATTGTGTTATATTCTCCTACATTCAATTCACATTTCCACAAACATCAAAGTGTTTCCTTTCAAATGGTACCAAGAATATGCATATCCTTGCTTCTGGGCCTGAGCTACATACAGGCATGTTAGTATGTCATTTAGGCGAAAATTGAGAAAGGGTGGGTTTTCCCTAAGATTATTTAATAAGGCATCACAGAGTTAAGCACTGTTATAGAACACTTTTTATTATCTGGATACTTTTCAATGATTTATTTCTAAATATAAACTTAACAATAGGTACACATTTTGCTCTTTTCTTTACCAAATGGTCTGGCATACCCTCACTCATTTTGAGCCCTGGTTTAAACCGAACACAGCAAGCCCTTCTCAGACACCAAGGTATTTAAGGAGTGCACGGTGACAGTATTGGAGGCTTTGGCTATACTTGCAAATCTATGGATAGCATAATTGTGTCTGTCAAACATGTAGGCCTATCTCTTTTTGGGGTGGAATTGGAAGAAATAGCCTCCAACAAAGCCCTCTTGTTGTTAGTGAAGTCAAATTAAAATGAAGACAATTGTTGAAATGAATTACTTTCAGCACCATTTGCTGTCCACCTCTGTTTTGAGTATGCCGTAGCAACACCGAAGGTGATGTTTGCCCGCTAGCCTTTTGAGTTGACTTTCTCCTGCACTCTCGATCCTCATTAATAAGTTAATGATTGAAAAGGTGTCTGTCTCATGACATTGTAATACATTTAGTCTCCAGTCCACGGGTTACAGAAACACCACATAGGCTGCTACTCTTTCTACCCCGTAGGCTACATCATTTATGTTAAATTAATTTGATGGAGCGTGGTGGAGCGTAGAGTCTCTCCAACAGCACCCTGGAGAGGCGCACAATGCATGGATAAGCAAAATATTTTGCACCCCTGCCTGTGACAAAGTGGGCTCTGATTATCATGGGGCAGCATCAGCGCTCACCTAAAGAGCCCGCATGCCACTGGGAGAGAGAAGTTATTTTTTTGGGGCAGAATAATGTGAGGTGTTGTTGGAGGTGCATCTTGGTCAGTTTAAGTCTGAAAATGCTGCCCTCATCAAACTGCCGCTCTTAGGCGGCTGCCAAATCCTGCCTAATGGGTGGGCCACCCGTAGGGCCTAATCATAGAATTATATTTGCAAATAAATTCCTATTAATTGAATTATATTTTTCTGTGGGACTAGCCAGAATGATTTGTAATTTAACTTTTCTTGTGGCGTCAACACAACCAGTCATGATGTTTTCATCATCACTTCAAAGGGTTCCCGTGCACGTTCATCCACTCACAACATTCTTCCAGCCTCCGAACAGTGGTGGATGGAAAGAGACATCCGTTACACAAAACACCAAAACAGTGTGATGACGTTTGGTGCTTGTGATTAGGCCAAAATGAATTCCTCCACTGCTGTCCGTGCGCGTCTCTCTGCCGTAGCAAAATGTTTGTGTTCTCCTCGAACCAGATCGTATTTTGGAGCGTAGGCTATAGGCCTAGCACCTGTTTTCAAGTCCATTCGCTCATTTTGCATGCCTCTAACATACAGCAATGATAACTGTAGGCTACTACACCTTTTATTTTTCTTGACATTTTGTTTTCATTATTGTGATAGGCTCATGTTCTACCGATACGGCGTACCCGCACTATTTTTTTTGCCGTGACACCGTACCGGACCGTACCGCCTTACTTTCACCCCTGGCCCTAACTCAAGCCTTGCGTATGATGCAATAATTCAGCCCTTGCATATGTGTGTAATTTAATGTTGAAATGTCTGGTGTGTTTAGCTGCCTGAAAACACGGGCCAAATCAATTGCCTAGCATATCAAATTATCCCAATGCAATCCTCTTCGGACCACTGTTGTTCAGCTTAACTTACCTTGGCTCTGTTCTGTCCTTCCTGAGATGTGAAAAGGTCAACTCCATGACCCTGTACCCCTGGATCCACCAGTTCAGCAACAACAAGAGGTCATCTGACCAGACGCGGCCAATCAGCTTCCCAGACGTCAACCCCCAGAGCCTGCCTCCAAACTCGGACTTCTCCATGGTGGCTGGGGACTTCCAGGAGGTCTACACAGAGCCTAGTGAGTGGTGAGCTTCACACAGGCTGTATGAAGATCAACAAGAGCAATGAGTGATCAGGGCCTGTGTTCACAAAGCGTCTCAGAGTAGGAGTGCTTATCTAGAATCAGGTCCAACCTTGTCTTATTCATTATGTTCTAAAAGACTAAACTGATCCTAGATCAGCACTCCTGCTCTTAGACACGGGCCTCGTCTCTGTTGAGTGACAGGTTGTTATGTGAATTGGCCACGTATTGAGCACTCTGTCCTACACACAGATCATTGTTTTATTACCTGTGTTGGTTGGTATTTTAGCAATAATGTGAGACTGGTTAGACGAGTATCGTTGTGGTCTTCCCTGTCAGACACCTGGGACTGCGTGGCTACCTGCTTCTTCATCGACACGGCGCACAATGTCATCGACTACGTGGAGACCATCTGGAACATTCTGAAGCCTGGAGGCGTGTGGATCAATCTTGGTGAGCGACAGAGCTGTTCAATGTTCAACGGAGCTCCTTACTGACCAGTGATAGAGGTTCTCTGCGCATTTTTTTGGTGTAGTTCCTGTTTAAACTTACTGGTAGTGTATGATACGCTGTATGTCAGTGGCGGTCGGCACCGTTTAAGGGAGGGTGTATTTTTGGGGGGTTTGGAGCATGGCCTTATTTCTATTGGATGACTGTCATTAATATTACATTCACCCAGCTCAATGTAACATCGGTTTAGACTACTACATGATACTTCCTATATCCATAAATTGTCCCTATACCCATCATGAGGTTGCTACAACATAGCCTACGAATGAAAGTTTACAGCATAGGTGCACACGTCGACAGAAAAACTTGAGTAATCAAGGTGACAGACAGTGACACATTTAATACCGCCTTGCATACTCTTGACTGCATCTAGCTGATCTAGGGTGTAATCGTTAGTCCAACAGTTGCAAACTGGACTTTCTATACTTTCTACTTTCTATTGGACAAATTCAGGTATGTTATCCCTGTTTCGTTCCATTTGATTCCGTTTAAGAAATGTTTTTCAACAGAATTGGCTGAACGAATACACCCCTGATCACACGCAAACAGTTCACTTTCATAGCAGCCACATATACTCAAACAAAAATATAAACGCAACCTTCAATGTTGTTTTAGAGAATTTGGCAGTATGTCCAACAGGCTTCACAACCGCAGACCACGTGTAACCACGCTATTCCTCCACATCTGGCTTCTTCACCTGCGGGAGTATTTCTGTCTGTAAAAAGCTCTTTCTTGGGGAAAATCTAATTCTGATTGGCTGGGCCTGGCTCCCCAGTGGGTGGGCCTATGCCCACCCATGGCTGTGCCCCTGCCCAGTCATGTGAAATCCATAGATTAGGGCCTAATTAATTAATTTAATTGACTTATTTCCTTATATGAACTGTAACTCAGTAAAATCTTTGAAATTGTTGCATGTTGCGTTTATATTTTTGTTCAGTATACAAACAGCATGTATAATTCCTTCTTGCATCTATGTGCTGTCCTCCTCTCACCTTTTCCCTTTGTTTGTGGACCTCGGTGCACAATACAACAGCTGTATGTGACCAGACGAGAAAAACCTCTCCAACCCAAACCTTCATACCATAACCGCTACACAAAGCCTACGTATTTGTCACCATTTTAACTAATGTCATAGTCAACATAGCTAGCTACTAGAACTAACTTGTTAATAAACACTTGTGGTATCCCGGGAGGTCTACCCCGGTTGGTAATAGAAGGGAGGTACGTGCCGCAACGTTGGCTCCCTCTGCTGAGAGTACACGGGCTAAGCACCCCGCCGCTGATGGCTCCAAGTAGAGGTAATTAGGGGAGAGTGCCAACCAGCAGTGCAGGCCACAAAAAGGGAGCACCGTGGCACGCCGCGAGGGGAGCGAGAGAGACGGACACGGAGAAAAACCTGTGAAGGACAGAGCGTGTTATTTAGTTATGTTTATTTTGTTTCTTAGTAGAGTTGTGTTTTCTAACTAGAACCTCCCTGTCTCTGTGTTAATCTCTGCACGCTCAACCCAACACCCCACGGTTTGCCACACCCGCTATAATCATGTAGTACAGTGTACAGCAAGCAGTTTAGTAGTTACACCAGGTGTTTGAGTAGGCTAAACTAACTGGCTGCATTCGTTAGCTAGGTAAGTTGAAGTGAAAATACAACAAAACAGCTAGCTCTCTCTTGCGTCTCCTTCATTTTTTAATAAATTAATTTGTTCAAAACTGTTCAACTATTGTCTTTCTCTCTCTTTGAGTCAACTACACACCACAGTTTATGCACTGCAGTGCTAGCTAGCTGTAGCTTATTTTTTCGGAACTAGATTAATACTCTGATCCTTTGATTAGGTCGACAACGTCAGTTCATACTGCAAGAGCTCTGATAGGTTGGAGGACGTCCTCCGGAAGTTGTCATAATTACTGTGTAAGTCTATGGAAGGGGGTGAGAACCATGAGCCTCCTAGGTTTTGTATTGAAGTCAATGTACCCAGAGGAGGACAGAAACTAGTTGTCCTCTGGCTACACCTTGGTGCTACCCCAGAGAGTGCTGTTGATGCTACTGTAGACCTTCATTGCAAAACAGTGTGTTTTAATCAATTATTTGGCAAAATGTGAATATATTTAGAATAGCTTTATCTAAATAGTATAACTTTTTTTTATTGTTTCACTATTTTTATTTTTATGAAATTCACTGAGGATGGTCCACCCCTTCCTCCTCTGAGGAGCCTCCACTACTGTATGAATACTTTTACCAAAGCTGCGATTCCTCCCTTGTCTATAGGCCCACTGCTGTACCACTTTGAGAACATGGCCAACGAGCTCTCCATCGAGCTCAGCTACGAGGACGTCAGGGCAGCAATTTTAAAATATGGATTCCATTTGGAGGTAAAGCTGTTTTTTTGTGTTAATTTTTTTTTCTTTATATGAAACAGGTGTACAGATTGGAGGAATAAGATGAACAACTACTACAGTTTACAGTAAAGAAAAGTATAAACATTGTTTTCAGTTTCAGTTGTTTTGACTATCCTCCTTGGGCCTAAAACACCCCGTCTTTCACTGCAGGTGGAGAGAGAGTCTGTCCCCACCACCTACACGGAGAACGATCAGTCCATGCTGAAGTACCTGTACGACTGTGTTTTCTTTGTGGCAAGGAAACCTGACCATCTGTATGCCAACGGTTACCAGGTGGTCCATAAGAACAGACCGGAAGTGTCGCAACGGCGAGAGAGCTGCGACGGTCTGACGTGACATCGTCTGTCATGACATTGCAGAGCAACAACCGGAAAAAAAAAGCAATTGGCCACCACCAAGAGCATAAAAAAAATTGTAAGATGACAGAAACACAAGTCAATGGACAGGTTTGCTTTCATGTTTCTTCTTCTTTATATTGTCTCATCGCCAGAGCTGCCAAATCACCTTCCTTCCTCCCCTGAGCCTTTGAGATTGAGACAGATGCCTATTATGAACTCAAGTGACTAAATCTGTCAGCACAGGACTGTTTGTCTTCAGTTAAAGAGGCAAAGTGACGCCTCTATCTCCATGGTGACCTGATGTAGTTGCATGCGTGTCAGAGACCCGCCTCTACGTCTTCCCATTGTATTTATTTTGTAAAATACAGTTACCAACTCTGGCTATTTATAGTAAAACAAAAAAAGTATCACTTAAAATCATTTGCTGAAGTGGCTGGAGTTGGTTATTTTAACCTATATTGTATGATTGGACACAGATTGAGTTTCAGCATTACACCCTGGATCTAGTACTGTCTCACTTAATAAAGAAAAACAATTCTTTAAAAAAAAGAAAACGTTTCATTGACTGAGAGGGATTGTCTAATTTTCCTAACTCAATAGTGTCTTTAGGGTCATTCCATGAAAAGTGCCTTTGATATTAAGTATTAATTGTGCACCAATATTGCATTTTTAAAAGCCTGATATTTAAATGAAGTGCCCTTTAATATAGACCACATTGAGAATTCAATAAATCAGATTTTTCTTATATGAATAAAGACTTACTCATGTGCCAAAAATCCCTCTGTACACCCTCTGTGACTTCTAGAATGATTTTAACCCACTTAACCCCAACATTTCTCCAAGCTTTCACAATCATTGTAAAGATCTAGTTATTGTGTTGCTTTGACAGTCATTTGCATTCAATTGCCACTCCCAGTTGCACACAAGCTTCCATTCTGTCAAAAGGGTGATTTAAGATGAAGCCATTGTTTACTTTATTTGACACTTACTAGTCATTTTTTTTTATTTGACCTTGAGACGGGAAAACTAGTTTATTAAGTAGAATATGTGCCCTTTATGGCAGAATGATAAATTAGGTGAAAGCAATGTTTTTTTTAAATGTATTATATGCACCTCTATATACACCTCATCAGCCCAGCCAGGCAATTTATAAACTCTATTAAAAGCATCTAGACATTCTCTCGCATTTCTTTTAGACTAATATTTCGTTTTCAACTTCGGGGATTTGTATAAACCATGCTGTCTGTCTCTCCGACATTTGCAACATTGTTTCAATATTTCAATTTGATCTCCTGCTGTCGCATAGTAATGAACGTGACGAGACAGACAGGCAGGCAGGCAGTGTTTTTCAGCCAGTTGAAATCACGAATCAGCTGGCATCATGTTTATGGATTTATTTTTAAAAAATGTCAGTTGAAAAAAGGTCAAACGAAACGCAGCTAATTAGCAATCTTTCCAGCTTCAGTTTGAAGTGATTGTGTTACTGTAGCTGTGTAACTAGATCCTCTGAACAACAGTGTCCTGACGAGTGAGCGCATTTTCTATGCCAGGCAAAATTGCGCCTCATTGGCTCATTGTTATGGATGTATCCAAATAAATGTCACTAGAAAACAGCTTACTTTGCTGTTATTCTGGCTGCACTTTTTGACATGACTGTAAGTTAGTTGTAGTTGGCTAGCTAGCAAGCAAGTTATAAGAATGTTGCCAGCAAGTATGACAATGGAACATTCTGTATCTATGGGGTCACGCCCATAGATACAGAACAAAAAGACTGAACGACTGGGTCGCGTCTCTAGCAACCCTAGATTTGTGTCGGGACTATATCTAGTATGAATAAATGAATCAAAATGACGTTTTTTATGAAAATATGTCCATCATTATTTGAATATGTTGGTTACCTGTTGTATAAAAGTGATAGTGCCCTCGAAGGCGCCTCTGGCCTAACAAAACCTAACAACACTTAAATATGAATCTCATATTCCCTCTGTTTGCAGTTATACACTGCAATCAGTTGGAGCATTATGCCTAATGATGATCAATGTTATAAAGTATGCAACAACTCCCTTTGTCAATTACTGTCTTCATACAGCCAGGTACATCTGAGAGTCACAGTTGGTTACAGAGGATACAGGCATCAGTGGTGAACCCTTATCATATACCAGTTAACACACAGCATATGTAAGGGAGATCCAGTACATACATGAAATTATTCACTGACTATGATTGCCCTACCTATTGGAATGAACGCCCTATCTGGCTACCTCAATTACTCTTCCTCAAGCAACCGACATGTGGCGCTGTTGGTGGAGAAGATTCTTGATAGTGGTGGGCGGGAAAAGAGGACAGATACATCCTCTCATTGGACAGACCGGGTGTGTGTACAATTTACAGTGACTTTCAGTCAAAACATTGATACCTGTTAATTATTACACGGTCTTTACCTGGCAGTCTGAGGATGAGAACACCAGTATACATACAAGAAGTATACAAACAGACAAGGACAACATACA
This sequence comes from Oncorhynchus mykiss, assembly GCF_013265735.2. Taxonomy (NCBI): domain Eukaryota; kingdom Metazoa; phylum Chordata; class Actinopteri; order Salmoniformes; family Salmonidae; genus Oncorhynchus; species Oncorhynchus mykiss. Next base: position 47,636,623 of record NC_048575.1, read on the forward strand.
GTGCAATCGGAAAGTATTCAGAGATGGACTTTTTCCACATTTTGTTACATTACAGCCTTATTCTAAAGTGGATTAAATATATTTTTGTTCCTCATCAATCTAAACACATTACCCCATAATGACAAGCGAAAACAGGTTTGTATTCAGACCCTTTTCTATGAGACTTGAAATTGAGCTCGGGTGTATTCTGTTTTCATTTATCATCCTTGAGATGTTTGATTGGAGTCCACCTGTGGTATGCCACAGGTGCCATTGGATGAATGCCATTGGATGAATCCCAGAACATATTCCAGTCTGTGCTAGCAAAACAGTCCTGTAGCGTAGCATCAGGTCATCTGACCACTTCTGTATTGAGCAAGTCACTGTTATTGACAAATAGACACACACCCCCACCCCTCGTCTTACCAGACATAGCTTCTCTGTTTTGCCGGTGTATGGGACATCCCGCCAGCTCTAAATTATCAGTGTCGCTGTTCAGCCACGACTCAGTGAAACATAAGATATTATAGTTTTTAATGTCCCTTTGGTAGGATAATCTTGATCATATGTCATTGATTTTATTTTCCAATGATTGCGTTTTGGCCATTAGAACGGATGGCAGTGGGAGTTTACTCGCTCGTCTACAAATTCTCAGAAGGCCTACGTTCCCTTTTTCTCCGTCTTTTCTTCATGCAAATTATGGGGATTTGGGCCTGTTCCCGAAAAAGCAGTATATCATTTGCGTCAAACTCGTTAAAGGAAAAAGCTTCTTCCAGTTCGAGGTGAGTAATCGCTGTTCTGATGTCCAGAAGTTATTTTCGGTCATAAGAGATGGTAGCAGCAACATTATGTTCAAAATAAGTAACAAAATATCATAGTTGGTTCGGAGCCCGTAAAAAGTCAGCCATCCTCTCCGGCGCCATTCTCTGATACACAATGAGTAACGACGATAACTTGGCTATATGCACGGGGTACTAGTACCAAGTTGATGTGCAGGGGTACGAGGTAATTGAGGTAGATAAGTACATATACTGTAGGTCGGGATAAAGTGACTAGGCAACAGGATAGATAATAAACAATAACATTAGCGTATGTGATGAGTCAAGAGTTAGTGCAAAAAGGGTCAATGCCAATATTCCGGGTTGCTATTGGTTAACTATTTATCAGTCTTATTGCTTGGGGGATAGAAGCTCTTTCTGGGTCCTATTGGTTCCTGACATGGTGCATCGCAGTGGTATAAAGTACTGAAGTAAAAATACTTCAAAGTACTACTTACGTATTTTGGGGGTTATCGGTACTTTACTATTTATATTTTTGACAACTTTTACTTACCTTCAGTACATTCCTAAAGAAAATGATGTACTTTTTACTCCATACATTTTCCCTGACACCCAAAAGTACTCATTACATTTTGAATGCTTAGCAGGACAGAAAAATTGTCACTTTTACCTTAGAAAATGACTCAAGTATCTTTACTTTTACTCAAGTATGACAATTGGGTGCTTTTTCCACCACTGGTGTATCGGTACTGCTTGCCGTGCAGTAGCAGAGAGAACAGTCAATGACTTGGGTGGCTGGAGTCTGACAATTTTTAGGGTCTTCCTCTGACACTGCCTGGAATAGAGATCCTGCATGGCAGGGAGCTCGGCTCCAGTGATTTACTGGGCCAGGGTTCCTGTCGAGAAGCACAGTTTCTACTGCTCCTACAGTTTTGCTTCGGTACTGCAGTTTAACTGACACACGGCCCACAAAGACAATTACCATCGACGGCCACATAGAGCAGTCAAATGTGAACATTCCTAATAAGACACTTTAATCATCCCCTTTATGCACAAATCATCCATTTAATTGTTCTAATAATTGTCGCTGAGGCCATTTCCCCCCCCCCCCCATCATTAACATTTTATATTCATCCAATGTCTGTCGTGTTTTTGGATGAAGTGATGATGTCGCCGCTGCTCCCTGTGCACAATGAGTGTTAGTGCGCATGTCATGCAACTCGGATGCGAACGTAAGTAGATCATCTGTAAAACAACAATCGGACATCTTGGACGCAGTCTCCATTTCTTATTATACCTCAGTGGTTGAAGCGAGAGGCTAAACTTCTCTGGTGTTTTGGTCCAGTACCTACTACGCTCTAACAGCGTGAAGCAAACCTATGCACATGTGCAGATACTCTGTGACTGTGTGAGAGTGAAGTCATCTCGCTCGGAAGGTCACACACAAAGATGGAGTTGATGATGGCAAAGACCTATGCACTTTCAACTCATTACAGTACTGGAGGGTCCCTTTGCCAGAGCTGGACCTTTTACTTCTGCAGAGTGGGAACCTCTTTGGACCAAATGGAGAACCGACCCCCTGCCAAAGACTTCTCCTCTGATGCCATGGAGTATCTACCCACCATGGAACTCTTATGCAAGAGGTGGCCACAGACACTGCCCATCAGAGCAATCGATATAAATCTATATAATGTAGACATATGGGTGGTTCTGCTCCCCACCAATGCACATGTAAGCCTTGGTGACACTATAAAACAGCTAGGCCTGCTAAACTCAAACTTTCACAATGCCCACCATACACTGGGACTTCTGAGTGGCAAAGTGGTCTAAGGCACTACAGACCCTGGTTCGATTCCAGGCTGTATCACAACCGTCCGTGATTGGGAGTCCCATAGGGCGGCGCACAATTGGCCCAGCATCGTCCGGGTTAGGGTTTGACCGGAGTAGGGCGTCATTGTAAACAAAAGTTTGTTCTTATCTGACTTGCCTGGTTAAATAAAATAAAATCATTTATTTATAGCCACTATGCTGCACCAGTTAAAGTATGAGGCACAAAACCCTCTCACAGGGTTGGTTAACTCTTGACGTCCCTTTTGTCTCTACCAACCTAGATAAATGACCTCCCCCCCACACACACACACACACACCTGAATGCTAATAGCATACCTGACCATATGAACCATGCATAGGTTATGCATGGTCCAATATTAAAAATAATTTTAACAAAGAATTTTACCAATATGTTAATTGGGCTCATTTCTGGAGGTGGAAATTATATTTTAGATAGTGTCAGGATAATTTTATTTTCATTCATTTTGGAGTAGAATGTTCTTTTAAAAAGTCACTCCACTACCTTTTCCCCCCATTGCTACAAAACTTTCCAGAGGAAACACTGACTTTAGCCCATTCTTGTCATGGGCCATAGACCGGTGCCCCGCGGCAAATTATAATCGAATCCGCCCACTTTGTAGGTTACTTGTGTCAGGTAAAGGTGTAGACCTACGTCAGGTCCATTTGTGTGCCAATATGAATGCAGCTCCTACAATGGTAAGTTAAAAAATACGTTGTATTTTTATCTTCCTATAAGCAAGGCAGTTCATTAGCAAGTTTCTATGATAGCCCAGTTGTCAAATTATGGAGGCTACAATGCGAAGAGATAATTGGAAAAAAGGTGATGATAGCCAGAAATGTTGAATTAGTATCTAATTAGAGTATCAGTGGTATGAAATGGCAAAATTGTAGCCTAACTGAAATTAGCACTATTTTCCTTTTCAAATTAATTTGGATAAAGTTATGAGTCCTCAAATGATTCTGAATTAGTCTTTACTATCAGATAATAATACAAGTGCTTATTATATAAGTGCACGGAAATCAAAAAGGTGTGAAAAGTATAATCGTTAAGCAACTCTAAACCTGAAGTCAAAGTTTATATATGCGATTTAAAAGAAAAAAAATTGTAACCCAAACGTGGGGTGTGCAAAACAATAGCTTGAAGTTTGTGTCCTGCATAAATGATGAGCGACATGGGAGTTGTTGAGATGCCCATAATGCAGGTAAATCTCTTTGGCTGTGTCCGAATGCCCATAATACATCCTAAATAGTAGCCTGTTTGAGTTTGCGATAAAATTAAGTTTTATAATATGTGAATTTTCCAATATCGAATATGTTTTAAATGCCAGGATGTTATACTCATTTTGGCTTTTCATTTAGTAGGATTCGTTGCATACTTTTAGGGAATTTCACAGCCACAATGCATTGGAAGAATGGGGCTGCAAGTTTTAATAGCTAGATCTCTTCAAGTAAACAACAAAACAACTTGGAAGATTGCGAATACCGAAGCCTCTGCGGTGGTTCTCAAATGTAAGTAGTTTTTGTTATTAAAAATGATCATGACTATTTCATTGTACCTACATCTTTGAAAGCAGATTTGTAGCCTGCCGTGCCTTTCGCTAGTAGGATTAGAAGTTAGCTTTAGAACAGTAATGTTAGTTACAGGTTTACTTGCTGTTGAGCAACAACTTCATATTTAACATTAGCCTAGCTAGCTAGTTTCATTGCACATAACCTGTTATGGTGAAAGTAATGGTAAGCTGCTCTCGTGGCACTCTTAGAAAAAAAAGAGTTCCAAAACGGTTATTCGGCTGTCACCATAGGAGAGCCCTATTTAGTTCCAGGTAGAACCATTTTTTGTTCCAGGTATATAGATTCCAAAAAGGTTCTACCTGGAACCACAGCCTGGTCTCAAAGTAAATGTAAATCCGGGATCAAATTAGTATGATAAATTACATACCATATGGTTACATAAGACAGATGCTTACTTAATGAAAAACGAAAGTTGGATGGTTGGTCAGGGTGGATGGGTGAACATATAACGCAAATGTCTAGCAACTCAAAGGTTTGCGAGTTCGAATACCATCATGGAGAACTTTAGCATTTTAGCTAATTAGCAACTTTTCAACTACTTACTCGGATTTACGTACAGAATAATGCGAAATACTCTGAGACCAGGTTGGGAACCAAAAGGGTTCTGCCTGGAGCCAAAAAGGGTTCTTCAAAGGTTTCTCCTATGGGGACAGCCGAATAACCTTTTCATGTTCTAGATGGCACCTTTTTTCCCTAAGAGTGTACTGTTTCACCTTGGCACTGCAATTTGATAAAGTATGTGGCAGTCTAGCTACAGAAAGTTCACACAACTCTACTTTGCTCATGTTTTGGTTAATGTTGTACTTGATCTTATGTCTTTTCACGATCTATGTGAAGGAGGTGGAGGGGCAGCTATCACCTGCATGGGTGAAAAAGAAGTGGGAGGACCTTAAGCAAAATACTTACACTTATTGCTGTGCTTGGCTAATAAAGTTCCCCTTTTCTCTGAAGTAACAACACTTTCCCATCTATTTCCTCTGCTTAAATGGCACATTCATGTAAGTGTGAAAATATGCATGCTAGAAATATGCACGTATTCCAGAGAAATGTACTGCAATTGGCATAATACCTTTTACAGGGATTTACATGTAGTATGTTTGATGCTGAAAGCTATCCTTACCATATTTTTCAGGTGTTGAAAGCTCCCCCCACCGGAGTCAGCACGGAGGGAGGGGAGGCCACAGCCACATCCTGGAAATGGTATGCGGGGATGGGTGAGGCGCTGCAGGGGCTCTCACTCTATCACCCCACCGGTCATCATCTCTTCTGTTCTTCTGTTTTTGGTGAAGTCCTTTAAACTCAAAGTGGATTTCTGTTTTCTCATTGAAAAGTGTTTGTTTGTAATAAAATAAAAAAATTGATACCAGTACATCTACTGTTGGTGTGTTTTACTTCCAACATAAAAAAAATGCACTCGCACATCAGAGCTATCTTGTGTAAGGTGCATGGTAACAATTAAGTTGAAAGAAAAAAGTAACCCGCACACTGCTCTTGCATGTATCACTTTTTTTGTGTGAAGATTACGCTCTACTAAACTAAGTAAACCAATAATAATAACAAGATTACATTTCTGTAGTGCTTTTCATAACTATCTCAAAGCAAAAAACGAACTAGTAACACATCATCATGAGTAGCCTAGCTATAGTTGGCTAGGTCAACCAATAAATGCCAAGTCTGAGTGCATGCAGCATCCTCCAAAGATGGAGAGGGGCAGTTGATCATGGCTTGATCAGAGGAAGGTGGTCAGGGGGATGGTTGATGAAGATGGAGTCTGGGGACGATCTAGTAGAGACCCACTGGGCAAAGACGTCTATTCCATCTTGGTTCAATGTAATTTCATTGAAATGATGTGGAAACAATGTTGATTCAACCAGTGTGTGCCCAGTGGGGGGCTAGTTACCCTGGGAATCAGCCTGAGTCGTGTGGCCACTGGACTTCTTCACAATGTATGACACTCATGGGTGATACCTCAGCAGCTCTGGGCGCCAGGAAGCTTACCACACACACAGTTCAGTTCAGTCTTTACCAGTCGTCTTCTATTGCATCTCCCATTCCTCTCAAGCTTCAGGTGACTTTTCAATTGATAGGCCTACGGTACACTCAAGTTTACTCCAAATTAGTTGTTCCAAATGCTAGCTACATAGCTAATGTTTGCACAAAATAACGAAAGGTCAATGGGTGGTGCTACAGACGATACTTCCGGGTTCATATCTAAAGTTGTATGCGATGGTACATTTACGACGACGGGGAACTCCGAAATAACTTTCTCAGACTGAAAATTCCAGGTGACTACCTCATGAAGCTGGTTGAGAGAATGCCAAGAGTGTGCAAAGCTGTCATCAAGGCAAAGGATGACTACTTCGAAGAATCTCAAATATAAAATATATTTTGATTTGTTTAACACTTTTTTGGTTATTGAATGATTCCATAGGTGTTACTTCATAGTTGTGATGTCTTCACTATTATTCTACAATGTAGAAAATGGTCAAATAAGGAAAAACCCTTGAATGAGTAGGTGTGTCCAAACTTGTGACTTGTACTGTACATTCCACTTGAACAGCAAAAGACAGAGAAATAAACAAAGAAAAACATATTTACAAAAAATATGAAAAAGAGAGTTGTTCATTGAGACCCTTTGGCTTGATGCAGTCTAAGCAGTTGAATTTAAGTGCCTCTCTGTAACAGTTTCCTCACAATATTGGGTAACACTTTATTTTAAGGGGTCCTTATTACAGTGTAATTGCATATGTAATTACACTAACAAGTATTGTAATTAATTGTAATAATTCGTAGCTACTCTATTAACAACATGTAATAGGTGGCAATTGCAGTCTGTAATTACAGAGGTGTGACATCGAATGCTTGTTATCATGCTTATTACAAATGTTCACGTTTCTGATAGCATCCGGACTCAACATTCTTCAAACCATGTTATAAGTGTTAGCCAATTGAAAACCAACCACCTAATAAAGGACTCTGGAGTCTGATGCCTAGGCCCAGGTCCAGCTTTTGTTTTAAATGAATGCATGGAAGCTTATGAGTGATAGGGCAAAAATGGGGGGTTTACATCATTTCTGTGTGTTTTAATTGTTGAATTATTTCGTTGAATTATTTCGAATTACATCGTTTCCATGTGCCATATATTTTTCAATTGTGCTGTGATGTTTTACACCATTTTTGTAACTTTTATAATCATATAGTCCACAGATTGTGAGCTAAAGATGATGTGAGCTAAAGATGAAAACCTTTATTGACTGACTATGGCTTTCCAAATCGCCCAACACTGCTATTTGGAAGGTTAATTTTAACTGAATGTTGTGCTTTTTTAACCATTCTTGAACCTGTGACCAAAAACAAGCTACATAGGGGCAATACCAGAATAAATTATATATTGATTCTGTCTCTTCGCAGGAAAATCTATAGAGCTGAGATTGTTTTTTGCCCCATATATATAGCATTCTGTTAGTTGCAAGAATTCTAAGTGAAAAACTCTAAGTGTTGAATCAAGTGTAGTTTTTGTACCAGTTCATAAACCATGTGCCATGGAATTGGTACATCGGAAATCTCTTCCTATTTATTTTGCAACCTGTATTGCGCAGCTGTCAACATTTTTGTCCTCAAATTCAACTGGAATATTTTTCTATTTATGCCAGTTCCTTTCAGCCAATTTGTATCTTTAGCACATGGCAGGCAACCAAGTTCCCTACATTCTCCCTTTTCCACGTCTCCTCCATTTTTGTGGTAATGCTTTTGGTTGTAAAATTTGAAATATTCCCATTTAGTTTTGATAGCTGCATATGTGACATCACTCTTCCATTTCTATTCATAATATCATTCATAAATATAATACAATGTATTTTTTCAATCCATTAAGAATGTTTTTTTAAATTAATCAATATATTTGAGTTCAATCATAACATTTGTTGTAATATTTGTTATATCTTTTCTGGAGGATAAAACGGAAATTGTAACCAGCTTTGTAGGGCAATACTTTAAACAAAATTTCATTTTCAATTAGTCGGAATTGAGAAGTTGTAATCTGTATAAAGGCAAAAAGGCAATTTTTGAACAAAGGATGAGCCTTTCTGAATAATCTACTGGAGAACCATTTTGGGTTTAAGTATAACTTATGTATGAGTGAAGCTTTAGTGAGAGGTTTTATATTTAATCATTTTAGCCCCCTCAAACTCATATTCATTATATAAATAGGCATGTTTAATTTTGTCTGGCATAACATTCCAAATAAAATGAAATATTTTTTGCTCATACAATTTAGAAAACGAGTCGTCTGAAGTAGGCAGTGCCATTAATAAGTAAGTAAGATAGGACCAAAAAGTTAATCGATGTGATTTTTCCATAAATAGACAAGTATTTACCTCTCCATGGTGGCAAAATCTTATCTATTTTTGCTAACTTTCTATTGAAATTGATTGTGGTAACTTAATTCATATTTTTTTGAGATGTGAATACCAAGTATGTCTAATTCACCCTCCACCCATTTTATTGGTAAACTACAAGGTAGTGTAAACACAATTTTTTTACGATCCAATACGTAATATGGCACACTTGTCATAATTAGGTTTTAATCCCGAGAGGCTAGAAAAGTGATCAAGATCTTCAATGAGACTGTACAGGGATCCAGATTGCGCACTTTGATTGACAACTAGAGTCATCAACATACATTGACACTTTTGTTTTTATCCCCTGGATTTCTAACCCCTTGATGTTCTTGTTGGATCTAATTTTAATAACTAGCATTTCAATGGCCATAATAATAAGATATGGAGACAATGGACAGCCTTGTTTTACTCCTCTTAAAAGCTCAATACTTTTTGAGAAGTAACCATTATTTACTATTTTACATCTGGGGTTGCTGTACATAACTTTAACCAATTGTGTTAGAGATTCAACTAAATTAAAGTAATCAAGGCATTTATATATACATTCTAGTCGTACTTTATCAAACACCTTTTCAAAATCTGCTATGAAGACCAGGCCTGGTATCTTCAATGTTCAATCTTTGAGTACATCAAAAAAAGGTCTGATATACCTCTACTGGTATACCGTCAAGCCCTGGTGTTTTTCCAGGCTGAAAATATTTTACTGCCTCAAAAAGTTCCTCTTCTGTAAGCTGACCGTGACACAGTTCTTTCTGTAAATTTGTTAATAATACATTAACATTATTATTATTATTAGGAAAGAATTCCATACAGTTAACATCATTCAGTGGAAATGGAGGAGACTGAAAAGAAAACATATGCTTAAAATATTTAGCTTCCTCTTTCAAAATATAATATTATGAATCATGGATGACGAAATATAAGGTATTTTTTACATGTTGCAATAAAGTTGTCTAAAGTACAAGCTCATATTTAGTTTGTTTTCACTTGGTAATGAGTATTAAGTAAGGATATGGTATTTGCTCATAGGTAACTAACTATATGTATGTAGATAACATACTATGCAGGTACACAATCATTCCAAGTATGTACCCCTCAAGATGCACTTAATTTTAACTAGCTAAATCATGTATAACACCTAGTAATTACATTGTACATAGGCAGATATTACATGTACTATAGTGTTTATCTTCCCACTTGGATGGCAGGTTGTCAGGATGGGTAATGTACTATATAAGTACACATTAATTACAAATAAGTACCCCTCAAGATACACTTCATTTTAACTAGCTAAATCTTATGCAGATGGTACATGCACTCTGTGGTGTACAAGTGGGTTTATCCTCCCATTTGGATGGCAAGGAGGTTCAGGTTGTGGGCAACATACACATTAATTATGTCTTTAAACCCAAAAAAATCTGGGATGACACCCGTATGGTAGACCCCAGTCAGTGAGGTTGACCTATACCTGATCTATTTTTGTAAACTTAACCAAATTAACCCAGATGATACACTTTTGGGGGTCAACTGCTAGCAATAGCATTGAATGGTTATTTTGAAGAGTGTGTATTCAAGGCTTGGCAGTAAGACTGTATTGAGCCCCCAACCCTTTTAATGTTGGACACCAAGCGCATCTGTTCAAGAGAGATTACAACTTTGTGACAGTTGTTACTGAATCGGATGCAGCGGAGAATAAACAAAACACAAAATTGGTGAATTTAGTGAAACTTGCCCAGTTGTAACAAGCATTTGTTGTTACACCTCTGTAATTACAGACTGCAATTACCACCAGCTACCTGTTATTACAGTTTAACTATGAGTTATTTCAATTAACTACAATACCTGTTACAGTGTAATTACACATGTAATTACATTGTAATAAGGACCCCTTTGATAAAGTATTGCCCCCTCTGGAACAAAGTGGAACTTTCTCAATTCCCCAGAATTTCACGGTTGAGGATGAGCTATGTTTGGCATTCACATAGTGTCGCGTGATCGCATAGTCAATATTTTTGGTGCGGATAGCTGTTTTGTGTTCAGCTATTCTTAATTTGAGCATGTATTTCATTTGACCAATGTAAACTAGCCCACCTGGGCATTTGAGCATGTAAACTAAATGTGTTGTACTACAATTTATGAAGTAATTTATCTTGTATTCTTTACCCGAGCATGGGTGATAGAATACTTTTGTCTCACTTGAATTGGAACAACGTGTACAATGACTGCAGCGGTAGAAATCATTAGGGGCACCTGGGAGCCAGGTAGAGGGTGCAGGTGCAGGATTCGAGAGCACTGTGCACCACACGGTCTCTGATAAAGCAATGCAGGGGAGGGTTGGACGCAAAGTCTTTGAGGGAGGGATCACTGGAGAATGTGCCAGTGTTTGAGGATCATGGTTTTTATCTGTACTTTAGACGGGTCGTATTCAGTGGAAAAACAAACCCTGGCAGATTTCTCACATTTGTCTTTTTTGGTGAGGAGGGCGTCTCTATCAGTCCCTCAAGCTTGCTTATGAGCCATGTTGAGGAGACTTTCACTGTAGCCGTGTTCAAGGAACCTCTATTTCATTACTTCAGCTTTAGTCTCAAAATAATTTGATTTGCTGCAGTTTCACCTTAGTCTAAGGAATTGACCAGTAGGAATGTTGCATTTTAGAGATTTAGGATGATTACTATAATACCTTAGGAGCCTGTTCCAACTGAGAGGTTTGCGAAAAATACTTGTTTCAAGTGTAGTTTCAAGTTAAAAATAGTGAGGTCGAGGAAATTGAGAGAAGAAGTGCAATGCTTTTATGCTTTTCTGAAAATGAGGGAGAAGGTTGGGATGCTTTGTTAGGATTCGTAGGCAAGTGAGTAAATTGCCATAATCATCGGTTCTGTTGACCAGCATGCAATCACTGGAAAACAAACTCGAGGATCTACGGTCGAGACTATCCTACCAGCGGGATAGTCATTAAAAACTGACATTAAAAACTGTAATATCTTAAGTTTCACCGAGTCGTGGCTGAACAACGACATGGATAACATAGAGCTGGCTGGTTTTTCTGTGTATCGCCAGGACAGAGTAGCTACGTCTGGTAAGACGAGGGGTGGGGGTGTCTGCCTATTTGTCAATAACTGCTGGTGCACGATGTCTAATGTTAAAGAAGTCTTGAGGTATTGGTCGCATGAGGTAGAGTACCTCATGATAACCTGTAGACCACACTATCTACCAAGAAATGTTTCATCTATATACGTAGCCGTCTATATACCACCACAAACCGATGCTGGCACTAAGACCGCACTCAATGAGTTGTATAAGGCCATAAGCAAACAAGAAAATCCAGAAGCGGCGCTCCTCACCGGCTTCATCAATAAGTGCATTGAGGACGTCGTCCCCACAGTGACTGTACGTACATATCCCAAACAGAAGCCATGGATTACAGGCAACATACGCACCGAACTAAAGGCTAGAGCTGCCGCTTTCAAGGAGCGGGACACTAATCCGGACGCTTATAAGAAATCCCGCTATGCCCTCAGACGAACCATCAAACAGGCAAAGTGTCAATACAGGACTAAGATTGAATCCTACTACACCTGCTCTGACATTCATCAGATGTGGCAGGGCATGCAAACTATTATGGACTACAAGTACAAAGGGAAACCCAACCACGAGCATCCCAGTGATGCAAGCCTACTAGATGAGCTAAATGCTTTTTATGCTTGCTTCGAAGCAAGCAACACTGAAGCATGCATGAGAGCACCAGCTGTTCCAGACCACTGTGTGATCATGCTCTCCGTAGCCGATGTGAGCAAGACCTTTAAACAGGTCAACATTCACAAGGTAACAGGGCCAGACGAATTAACAGGATGTGTACTCAGAGCATGCGCGGACCAACATGTGTACTCAGAGCATGCGCGGACCAACTGTCGGTAACCATGAAGTGCTTTGAAAGGCTGGTCATGGCTGACATCAACACCATCATCCCGGAAACCCTAGGCCCACTCCAATTCGCATACGCCCCAACAGATCCACAGATGACACAATCTCAATCACACTCCACACTGCCATTTCCCACCTGTGCAAAAGGAACACCTATGTGAGAATGCTGTTCATTAACTACAGCTCAGCGTTCAACATCATAATGCCCACAAAGCTCATCATTAAGCTAAGGGCCCTGGGACTAAACACCTCCCTCTGCAACTGGATCCTGGACTTCCTGACACATCTGTCATGCTGATCCTCAACACCGGTTCCCCTCTGGGGTACGTGCTTAGTCCCCTCCTATACTCCCTGTTCACCCACGACTGCATGGCCAAACATGACTCCAACAACATCATTAAGTTTGTTGATGACACAACAGTGGTAGGCGAGGGGGTCAAAGACCTGTCAGTGTGGTGCCAGGCCAACAACCTTTAAAGTTCCTTGGTATCCACATCACCAACAAACTATCATGGTCCAAACACACCAAGACAGTCATGGTGAGGGCACGACAACACCTTTTCCCCCTCAGGAGACTTAAACGATTTGGCATGGGTCCCCAGATCCTCAAAACGTTCTACAGCTGAGAGCATCCTGACCGGTTGCATCACTGCCTGGTATGGCAACTGCTCGGTATCTGACCATAAGGCGCTACAGAGGGTAGTGCGTACGGCCAAATACATCAATGGGCCAAGCGTCCCGGTCCAAAAGGCTCCTTAACAGCTTCCACCCCCAAGCTATAAGACTGCTGAACAATTAATCGAATGGCCACCTGGACAATTTACATTGAATTTACATTAAAATCACATTATATCTACAGCAGCTTTGATTGGACTGTCAACATCATACAACAAATTGGAAATTGCAAATCCAACAATGAGTGGTTTGGAAGGAATCAGTAGCTAACTGCAAGCATTGCAAAGCAAACACTAGCCTGCTATTCAGTGGAGTGGGTGGGTGGTCCGCAGCCTGGATTTAAAGGACTGTTTTCCAAGCTTTAAAGGATAAACATTCAACATTGGCCATGATGTCAATGCAGCATGACTTCTGCCGAGTTCAAGACAACTGGAAACTCTGAAAAAAACAAGCTCTGACTGGGAAAATACTTTGAAAAAGAAATGTTGAAATGAATTATTATTAACAACAAATCACTACAAAAAGTACATGAGGGAGCACAAGTACACTACCGGTCAAAGGTTTTAGAACACCTACTCATTCAAGGGTTTTTCTTTCTTTTTACTATTTTCTACATTGTTGAATAATAGTGAAGACATCAACACTATGAAATAACACATATGGAATCATGTAGTAACCAAATAAGTGTTAAACAAATCTAAAAATATTTTATATTTCAGATTCTTCAAATAGCCACCCTTTGCCTTGATGACAGCTTTGCACACACTTGGCATTCTCTCAACCAGCTTCACCTGGAATGCTTTTCCAACAGTCTTGAAGGTGTTCCCACATATGCTGAGCACTTGTTGGCTGGTTTTTTTTCACTCTCTTTTTTTTGCCCCACCAAGATTTACATGCTAAAATCGCCACTGGATTTATTCTAGCTACCTAGTTAACCATTGGTAATCTTATAGACTAGAGATATGCCCCTAGCTATAGTTAGTCAATGGTTGCACATCAAACTAGCTGGAACGAAGCAAATGTGTGAATAGTAGACATGTAAATATCCTTTTACTGTTTATAGCCTGTCTCCAACTATTCACAAACATACTCTGAGGATGTGTCCAGCAAGATGGGTGTGTCCAGCAATGGAATGAAACGTCCAACCAATGCCTCAACTGACATGCTGAAGGTCCCCCACAAACCCACAGGGTTGTGGGGTCCTGTCCAGAAACAACCATTAGCACATACAACCTAGGCACCTGTAAAGATCTGAGAGGATTGGACAGGTGTAAGCAAAGTGGCAAAAACTGTCACCAAGTCTGTTGGAGGGCAAGGTGGAGGAGCTATCTCCATGTCACCACATCAATCCCTCTCAGATCTCCACAAGTGTCTAGAGCGTAGGGTCTATGGTAGGGGTTGTATCTGGGCAGTGCCTGGTATCTCTCTCTCTCTCTTTCTCTCTCTCTCACACACACACACACACACACACACACACACACACACACACACACACACACACACACACACACACACACACACACACACACACACACACAGAGAACTTGTTCATCATGTGAGCGTTTCACTATTCTTATGTAATATGCAAAGTTCAAGTGCCATACAAAGTCAGTAATGTTGAGCTCCTGAATCCAACAGAAATAGTCATGCATTGGCTCATTGGTTGTGTGACTATAAAGAAGGGGACTGACCATCGTAGACTATATCAATCCTGAAGAGGTGTCGTTTCAGAATGAGGGGTACTGTAGCTCTGCTGGTGTTTCTATTCTGTCTCTCAAGAGCATGGGTTTAGGGAAAGAGGAGAGTGGAGGGGTCAGATAATGACATCACTCAACAGATTGACAGTGAAGAGAGCTGGGTGAGAGATTTAGATTAAGACCCAAAGGCCTGAGGCTATAAAGACCACCCACAAATGACCAGCCAGGCCAACACACACACCTGCAGTACACTCCTCTCCCTGCCACCAACCCTTCCTGTCACTTCCTCACTCACACACCTAACATTTAGAGAAGATTGAGGCCTGTACTCACAAAGTGTCTCAAAGTAGCATCGCTGATCTAGGATTACTGATCAGGTCCCCCTTGTCCATGTGGTCAACAGATACAGCTGCTGTTTCAGCAGTAAGGACCAGACCCCTGATTGAGTTATTATTATAGGAAAAGACCATTTAATACATTATTGTGGAGATTATTTCCTCTTTATATTGAATTGTTGTGTCCATTTCTGACATGTTATCTTTCATTATAGGGAATATCATGGAACGTAACCTATTTATCATGTTGTGCAAGATGTGCAACCGCAGGGTTTTCATGAGACAAGTTGTACAGGTCTCTCCGCTCTATCCTATCAAGGGACACAGACCCTGTCCTCCTAATACATATTCCTCACATCTGTCTCTTGTGCCACAGTGCAGAAAATTATTCTGGAAATGTCCAATCTTTTTCATGCTCTCACTTATGCAGATGTTAAACTCATCAGTATTGATAGAAACAATTGTGTTCTGGGTTCTTATCAACATTTCAGAAAAAGGCCTATTTAATGAAGTTGAATTGTATGTAGTAATCTCTTGAATTCCACTAGATGGATGTAATGAGCAACAGTTAACCCTGGATCCTATTTGAGCCCTGTTGGTATATTGTATCAATCAAATGCATTTTATAAAGCCCTTTCTGATACAAGTATGTGTGTGAGTGAATGTAGGAGTGATAAACACACACACACACACGCACACACAAACAAACAAACAAACGTTTGTATCACTATGCTTTCTTTATGGTTATGTTGCATTTTACCCACCCACCCACTAGCCGTCAAATCCTTGCGGCTTTTTCCTTGTTTCCTCCATTCCTCACCTCTCTTTCAAAGTGCATCAGAGGAGGAGGCCCAACGGGAGGAACCTCCAATCCTCTCCCCTAATGTGGTTTCAGAGGAGTTGAGTAATGATAAAAACAACGACAGAAGAAGCAAGCATTTGACAGCCAGTAACATTTTTAGACAGTGCCTGAGTGAGACATTTACATGTCTACTATTCACACACTTGTTTCGTTCCAGCTAGTTAGATGTGCAACCACTGACTAATCTATAGCTAGGGGCATATCTTTAGTCTAGCAATAGATACTGTTGTTTTGGCTGTATGCCAATCATTGAAAAAGATGATCAATGGTTAACCAGTTAGCTAACCACGTACAGTCGAAGCAGTTCATCAAGTAAGTCAATAAACACTTATTTTTTGTGGCTAGTTTATAATCTTGAATCTAAAGAAGAAACTGAGAAATGTCACCTTATCGTAACATTAATATAATATAATGGAGTTAGAAAGGTGAACCTCTATTTTGAAGGGACAGGAAGTGTTGGTTGTGCATTTGACATGCACAATGGCATTTGACATGCACAATGACATGCATTCCACATTTAACCCCAAGCACAAGTGAAAATCGGAATATCAAGTTGTTTTTTGGTTTATTTGCAAAAACGAGATTCTCGTTCGCGATGGCTCTGTTTTAACGCAGAAAATGATTTATCCACATGGACCCATCCTAGAGCTCTGACTTCTCCGATCTTAAATTCATCAACATCACGATTTTTCAAACTTGGTGCAAAACCACGCCCATAAGTAACCTAGCAACATTCAAAGCTGCGCTGATTGGTCAGAGTTTGGACATTCCCTGTGACGAAGTGAGGCAGAATGCCTGCCATGCCACGAACCGTGGGAGGTGTGCAGTTTCGCGGCCTCGTTTGAAACGCGCTAAACGAAAGGCAAGCAACAAGTGCCTCTATAGATAGCTAACATTACATGATTGTCAGCAATAGTGAATCAATGGAGCTATCTTTACAAATTCAGCTAGAGCCAGCTATGCAGCATATCTTTTGCCAACTAGCACAAATGTCATGTAGCAAAGTATCTCAATATTCATTTCGTAAACACTTACATAACCACACTAAGTTAATGGTAGAAGACACACACTACTAGACAGCTTTAGCCCAAACGGCATTGTAACATAGCTATAACAGTTGTTATAATTCACAGTTTACAAAACGACTCGTCTGGTGCTGGTTTTCTTTCCGAATTCCCAGTTGTCTTGAACGCACCAAAAGTAATACGTTTCGGGATACTTTTTACTTAACATTTTGTGCTAAATCGTTTTGTTGATTTCTGGTAGCCTATATCATCAAAATAAGAGTCCCACCTGTTTTGAGCCCGACATTTTTAGCAACAAAAAAGGGGGGGGGGGGGGGGGGAATTAATACGAGTCACATATCAGTTTGCAAACAATGTAAAAAAAACATATATCATTGAGTTATTAAAGCCGCATACAAACATAGTCTCTTTTTTGTTTTCTTGACTAAGGCAGCTTCAATATGCAGGTGTTTCAGCCTAGCTCAGTGCTTTCTGTGTTGGTGAGGCAAGCCGGCAGAAAATAGGACCGTTGCGCTGTGATTGGCTCCGTGTTCTGTCACTCATGGGGACACTAGTCACCGCCAAGTTTAAGTCCTTAGTAAGGGTAGACATCGAAAATTCAAGCCCTTTGGGTCCTGCCTTAGAGTTACATTAGTAGTGTCCTTCCAAGAAGGCTCAAGGTCATTGGCCACAGATAAAATGACGTCAAATCACGTTATATGTACAGTAGCTTTGATTGTACTGATCATGTCAACATCTTATTTTCAAAATCTTAGCTAGCAGTCATCATCGTGAATCAAGTCAGCAATCTACCGGCAAATCCTTTTTAGTCCTTGTCATACGACTATAAATAATGAAGAGAAATTATATATAAAACTGTATCGGTGCTCATCGGCCATTGGACATAAACATTACACAACAAGTTGGAAATCGCAAATTCAACAATGAGTGGTTTGGAAGGAATAGTGACAGTGGCTAACTGCAAGCATTGCAGTTATAGCCCCTTATAAACTGTGCAGGGAGAGAAGACAGCTAGCTACATTTTGAAGTATTGCATTTGGATTCAAGTGGGTCGCCAACACCATATGTGTAATGCAAACAATTTTGGTTAAGGGACAGGGCCGGTCAAAATGTATGCATTTGTTACCCGGAGGAAAATGGGGAAAGGTCATGCTTTTTCAATTTCAGTCAGGGAGAGTTTAGTATATTTTTCTTTAATCCAGGGGATGGTCATGTCATTTGTAAACGATTAAATGTCAGCATTTTAGCATTTACGTATTGGATTCTACTATGTGTAACTTCTGTGTACAACCCAGAAATGCTGCATTCAAAACAACTGAGAACTCGGGAAACAAACGAACTCCGACTGGGAAAATAGTTCTGAACGGTAATCCAACTCGTATTCAAAGTTTTCTCTCGAGTTTCCAGTTGTCTTGAAAGCACCAAAATCTCTTGCGCAATTATGCGAGACCACAGCTTGTGAAAAGTTATCTAATTTAAGGGTTTCTTGCAGTCTTTATCCATTGAAGATAAATTCAATGGAAGTCAAAAGGAGATGGTTCCTCAATGAGGAAAAAAGTGATTGGATTAAATCAGGTGTTTGAGGAGTTGTTACCAAATGGGGAGGACAACAGTCCATGTGGAAGGCAGGAATATCAGTATGCCTATGAGTTGTTCTCCTTTTTCGAGCAATATGTTTATCCTAGGCTGCCTGTCATTTCATATAAATCAAATTTGTAATTTTGTTTTGTTGAAATTCACTGTAAATTCATTGGGTAGGCCTACAGGATAAAACAATAGTTCCCTACCTTTTTCGGTTACTGTACCACCAACAGAATTTGGCTCTGCCCGGAGTACCCCTGAAGTAACCCCTCATGTGCATTTTACTAGTAGACCTATGGCGTCTTGAGTCTTCTCAAGTACCCCTAGTGGATAGGCAAAGTAACCGGAGGGGTCCTAGTACCCCTGGTTGGGAAACATTGGGCCAAAAGCTAGACTTGGCCTACAATAGCTTGTTGTACACTTATTTTGAAAAATGTATTTACTACTACAGTTTGCTCTGCCTTGCTGATTTTAAAATGAAGAAACCAAAAGAACTGGGGCATATTCATTACGCCGATTCTGTTGCAAAATGTTTCGCAAACAGACCTAAAATTGGAGGGACCTACCTGAATTATTCCAATAGAAACTCTTGTTTTTCTCCGTTTGCTTCTGTTTGGTTCTAAACGGTTTCCATAATGAATACACCCATGGCTGGGAGCAAGAAGAAAGAGAGAGCACGTGCGATGTTGTGATCAAATACACCACATGAGTAGCCTGCTAATGTACCTTTCTGGACCTTGTAAACTATACTCCCTCTATATAGATCAATTATTGTATTTTATTTTATTCCTCATGTTACTATTTTATTTGTATTATTATTTTAAAACTCTGCGTTGTTGGGAATGGCTCGTAAGCAATGTTCCCTCAATTATTTTCCGGCACTGAGCAAATTTTAGGTCTGCTGAGCTCACACTTGAATGCTGTGAAAATCCTTTGCAACTTCTGGCATATGTTTTCTGGTGCCCAAGTAGCCTGCTTTGGCTTTTTGATCAGTGTGGCCTACCATAAAAACTATGGAGAAAATGCATCCCATAACATTTTAACATGGAAATAGCTGTTCTGTCATTCAGCCTACAGTAGCAGTAGAATGTGTGTTGTTCATTGTAGGCCTACAATCAATGAAACTTTGAAAAAACAAAACATGTAGGGATTGACATGAACCTGTTTATCCACTTGTCCTTCAGACAAGGAGGTGACTGAAAATGTGTTGTTTGATGCAAGAAACCACTTTACAAAATAAAATGCATTATTATTCCCATACTGTTATTACAGAGAATCAGACAAATTATGAAACCCTCTGCCTATTGGCCACTTAGCTTATTCAAGCCTGTCTCAAAATACAACACTGCCCCTTTAAGAAAGAAAAAAGCTCTTTACCTGACTTGCTTTTCAAAGATGGCTAGAAATGCACACATTGACCAATAGCTGTCTAATATTAGTTACTATGCTGTTACTAATCATTAATATATTAAGGCAGTGTTATGTTATGACACCTACTAGGAAGTGCACTTCGCAATAAAATCTGCTAACCATGTGTATGTGACCAATAACATTTGATTTGGATTTGACATGCGCACTATTGGCCCGGCACAAGATGTTCTTACTAAACAACACTAAACTGTACTCCCGTCTCGTGGCCAGTCCTCTTCTGGCTGTGCCAGGTGGAGATTATAAGAGTACATGGCCATTAAGGCCAGAACGTTCATAGATGACCAGCAATGTCAAATAATAATCACAGTGGTTGTAAAAGGTGCATCAGTTCAGCACCTCAGGAGTAAATGTCAGTTGGCTTTTCATAGCCGAGCATTCAGAGGTCGAGACAGCAGGTGCGGAAGAGAGAGAGAGTGGGTCAAAAACAGCAGGTTCGGGACAAGGTAGCACCTCTGGTGAACGGGTCATGGTTACATAGCCGCAGGCAGAACAGTTGAAACTGGAGCAGCAGCACGTCTGGTGAACAGGTCAGGGTTCCATAGCCTCAGGCAAAACTGCCAGGAGTCATCAGGCCAGGTAATCCTGAGGCATAGTCCGAGAGAGAGAGATTAATTAGAGGGAGCATACTTCAATTTAAACTGACCCTATCCCCTGTGACACATCCCTCCTAGGTATGGCATGAAAAAGCACTAGTAAACCAGTAACTCAGCCCCCGTAATAGGGTCAGGGACAGAGAATCCCAGTGGAGAGAGGGGAGCCGGCCAGGCAGAGACAGCATGGACAGTTCGTCACTCCCGTGCCTTGCCGTTCACATTCGCACCCCTGGGCCAGGCTACACTCAATCATAGGACCTACTGAAGAGACAAGTCTTCAGTAAAGACTTAAAAGGTCGAGACTGAGTCTGCGTCTTTCACGTGGATAGGCAGATCATTCCATAAAAATGGAGAGCTGTAGGAGAAAGCCCTGCCTCCAGCTGTTTAGCTTAGAAATTCTAGGGACAATAAGGGGGCCTGCGTCTTGTGACTGTAGCGTACGTGTAGGTATGTACGGCAGGACCAAATTGTAGTCCATGTAATGCTTTGTAGGTTATCAGTAAAACCTTGAAATCAGCCCTAACAGAAAGCCAGTGTCGAGAGGCTAGCACTGTAGTAATATATTACAATTTTTGGGTTCTAGTCAAGATTCTAGCAGACATATTTAGCACTAACTGAAGTTTATTTAGTGCTTTATCCGGGTAGCCGGAGAGTAGAACATTGCAATAGTCTAATCCAGTAGGGTATAGTAGTTAAGTAAAAATACTTGAAAGTACTACTTAAGTCGTTTTTTTGGGGGGTATCTGTACTTTACTATTTATATTTTTGACTACTTTTACTTCATTAGATTCCTAAAGAAAAGCGTACTTACTGACCACAACTAATAACCACAAATACTGAACACAACCACAGAACACAACTACAGGCCACAACCACACAACTACAGACCACAACCACTGACCACAACTAATAACCACAAATACTGACCACAACCACACAACTACAGACCACAACCATACAACTACTGACCACAACTACTGACCACAACCACTGGCCACAATTACTGACCACAACCACACAACTACAGACCACAACCATACAACTACTGACCACAACTAATGACCACAACTACTGACCACAACCACACAACAACTGACCACACAACTACTGGCCACACCAACACAACTACAGACCATAACTACTTACCTCAACTCCTGTCCACAACTACTGACCACACAACTTTATATTTTTGACTACTTTTACTTCATTAGATTCCTAAAGAAAAGCATACTTACTGACCACAACTAATAACCACAAATACTGAACACAACCACAGAACACAACTACAGGCCACAACCACACAACTACAGACCACAACCACTGACCACAACTAATAACCACAAATAGTGACCACAACCACACAACTACAGACCACAACCATACAACTACTGACCACAACTACTGACCACAACCACTGGCCACAATTACTGACCACAACCACACAACTACAGACCACAACCATACAACTACTGACCACAACTAATGACCACGACTACTGACCACAACCACACAACAACTGACCACACAACTACTGGCCACACCAACACAACTACAGACCATAACTACTTACCTCAACTTCTGTCCACAACTACTGACCACACAACTGCTGACCACAACCACACAACTACTGACCAAAAATATGTGAGCAGCAATAGGTAAAGATGGATGAGAAATGCTCCTACAAGACAGATGGAAATATATACTTTCTGGAAAATGTACCTGTTAGTGTATCAATAGCAACAGGATGGCCATTCTCTCATCAACCCGAGAGACGTTTCAAAAGCAACGTTCCGGAATTTCTGTTTCTTATGATGTGAAGAAATCAAGAGCAGCGGTGTAGTAGATGGTAAATGCAAACACAGGTTACCCACCTATTGCGGAAAAATTCATTAAAACTATATGTATATGTACTGGAAACAAACAGTGGTTATGTGTAGGATGAATCAATTCTTCCTTAGCAGTTGACTGTACAGTATGTTATTATTCTACACAAGATTAAAACAATCATGAATTAGGTTAATATGAATGAGAAAACATATTGAAAAAAAGGCAAGATGTTTTCAGGGAAAGTAGATTTTTCAGAACAAGTCAAACGGTGTAACAAGATAGGCAGTTTTCATGTTTTTCTCGTGTATCACTTTAATCAGATTGTAGACAAAACGTCGGTCTTTCTCATTTTCTTCCACTACCACAAAAATAACTTTTAAAGAGCTTTAGCAAGCCTCACAATTTTACTTGTAAAGTTACCCTCTAGTTATACCTCATTGTTTGAATCACAGCCCTGCCAGACTGATATCAGTGCAGCGTTTAATGTAAGCTTGCTGGATCAGGCCTGGATCAGGTTTTGTGAGGCTACAGGGGTCCTGAAATTCAAAATCAAATATCTAAATAGTCCTTGGTATGACCATCTTCAAACAATTCCATATGTTAGCTAAGTAGAAAGTCAGCCCCAGGCCCTTAGACCTTAATGTTGTGTGTTGTGTTCCAGTCACAGAGGTCTTGGATTGACGACACCTTCTGCAAGAGAGAGTGTATTAAATTCATCCCAGCATGTGGAGACATACACAGGTGCACTGGAATTGGTATTTGCTGAACAATGTCAAAATGTCATATGATAGTAGTGCTGGAATAATAATTGTAATAACTTTTACCATGTCTGGTTTTTGAAAAAGCTAACTTTTGGTAACCATGCTAACTGTTCCAGGGAAACTCTAGCTATGTGATTATGTTGCTCATGTATAATTTCCTGTTTATTGCAGATGTTCAGTCCCTCCAGGATTTTGTGATAGCAGATTTTTTTGCAAAATCAACAATCGCATGTTATACGAGGACTTGCATATTTGACCACATAAAACAGTCATTCCAAAATCATTCCAATATTATTGTATAAAATGGACCCATTGCCGCAGTACAAGAAGAGGGCTTGTAATTTCAACCAATCACCTCACATTTACAGCATACAGCATGGTTCAATCAAGCCACATGCCAACAAATGTTTTCCCTCGTCATTGCATTTTTTGGACAAATTTGACAAAATCTTCACATAATGTCATAATTGCAGCAGCAAAATTTTAGCCCGCAGATATCATAAAAAATCTCTGCGGAATCCTGAAGGGACTGTGTGTCAAGTATGCCAAAACCTAATAAGATATGACTTTACTGTGTGTGCTTGTATGTTTTGAGAGTGAGATTTCCCATGTTAGTGTGAAGGTAAACTAACACAGTAATTCCATGTATAATATCATGACATTTATAGGGACAGCATTGCATTTTTGTGCCAATGTTTAACAACTATAAAGGTTTGATTTTTTCCTCTCTCCCCCCAGATGCTGCTGCGGACGTCTGGTAGGGGAGCACACCTGGCTGGAGACTGGCCCCTTCATGTCCCACTGGCCTGGGCCCCAGGCAGTGCAAGAAGAGAGGTGGTCAGTGGAGTGTCACACACAAGCCAGTGCCACCGATGCCTACGGAACCATTGACTTCCAGGACAGCGCTGACCGTAACTGCCATGCCAAGGTCTGTAGCTATTGCTGCATTCATGTGCTAGTCGAAACTAGGAAACTCCGAAATATCCAACTGAGCGTGCAACGATGCTACCCGAGTTTCCCACTTGTATTTACCACTTGGAAGCTTGTTAGGAACTGTTATCTCATATTCATGTGGTTGACCATGCTTTATGTGATGACTGTGCAGTACGTTCGTGTTGCGGTCGACACAAAGGCTGAGGCTCTGCTGCAGCTGATGCTGAGGGAGTGGCAGATGGAACGGCCTAAACTACTGCTGACGGTCCACGGGGGAGCAGAGAACTTCCCTCTCCCCCTCAAGGTTAGACAGGCCTTCAGCAAAGGCCTGATAACTGCAGCCCAGAGCACTGGAGCTTGGATATTCACAGACGGCATCAACACAGGTGTGTGAAATAATGCAGATTGATTTTGCACTGGGGCTTTAATTAAGACAGTAAGCATGGGTGGATGTGAGCATCTGTGTGTGTGATTTTGGCTGACTACATGTGTTATACTGTGTGTGTGGGATTACGTTTATATGTGTGTAAGTGGACTGAGTATCCGACCCTTCCTAGGTGTGTCCCTGTATGTAGGGGAGGCTGTGAAAGCATACGGCACCAATGGCCGCAGGAAGAGGAACGCTGTAGGGGTCACGCCCTGGGGCGTAATTGACAACCACGGTGACCTTATAGGGAGAGATGTGAGTGTTGTTCTCTGTAAAGATATCAGTGCTTTTTTAAGGAACGTTTCAAATGAACCTTTTACTGCAGCAGGCTAAATCAGGGTCACACAGAATGTTTCTTGGTAGTCTTAAACAAATTTACCTTCAAACAAAAGCATACACCTCACACACATGGTTATGGGCTTAAAAAAAAGAAGACATCTATAGAGCTGAAATGTAGTGCATTTTGAGAATGCACCCCAATATTGCACTTTTATACATCACAGAAGACTGAAATAAAACCATTTGACATAGAAACACTGGATTTTAAGCGTCTTTTTTGAAATCAATATGAATAACACTCCACCCATGAGGCCACTAGGTCATTTGACTGCAGGAAAGAGCTACACCATTCTGCCACCTTATAAGAAGATTTGCTGTATTTTTTGCACAGATCTGTACTAATTTTAACCACATAAATGTCACCTTTTATCTCCTTTGAGCTACCATGTGCTCTCACTTTTCCGCTTGGACTATCTCAAATCCTCTATTTTCTCTCAACCTGCTTTCTGACCTATTTTTCTGTCCTGTTTTCTGATTCTTAACCCAGGTGCTCAGGCCTTACCAGCCCCTGAGAAGCCCCTTGAGCAAAACTGTGTGTTTGAACAGCCTGCACTCCCACTTCCTGTTAGTGGACGATGGAACTCTGGGGAAACATGGCTGCCAGCTGGGACTCAGGAGGAAGCTGGAGAGACACATTCAACTGCAGAAGATCCATCCTAGTGAGTATGTGTGTGGCTTTGTGCATGTGTTTGTCTGTGTGTGTGAATGAGAGTGTGTATGTGAATGTGTTGACGTGTGTGTGTGTGTGTGTGTGTGTGTGTGTGTGTGTAAGAAAAAGAGAGACTGCAATGTGTGTGTGTCTGTGTGTGTGTGAGTATTGTAATACACATGTGTTTAACAGTCTATGTGTGTGTGTGCGTGTGTGTGTGTATCTCTCCCTGGCAGGGGTTAACCAGGGTGTGCCAGTGGTGTGTGTGGTGGTGGAGGGCGGCCCTGACATTGTGTCCATGGTGTTGGACTATGTGAGCAGTGTGCCCCCCGTGCCTGTGTTCGTCTTCGAGGGATCAGGCCGGTCGGCTGACTTGCTGGCATTCTTGCACAAACAGACCGCTATGGATAGGTGTGCGGTGCCACTGTCGTCATCTATATGTTTTTTCAGGTTTTCGCTCTCAAAATCACACTTTAAAAAAAATTGAGAAACAACAAAATTGGATGTTCTAAGTACACAACAATGATAAAACCAAAAGTTAAAAAAGAAAAGTTCCGTTTTTTGGGGGTAGTTACCCGTTAACTCAAGTGTGAATGCATCTAGCACTGTTGTTTGGTAAGCTGCGTTTCTGTGGGGCACACGTGATGGAGTTTGCAAAACAAATGCCCACTGGATTGATGCAAATAATCATGATATCATTCTGCCAGGTAGGCATAGGCTTCATTCCATAGTTCACATTTAATTGGAAAGTTTTTGGAGAAATCCTTTCCATCTACCAGAAGGCTTTCATTAACATCGCAATTTTTTTTCCTGTTCAGTATTTTTTGGGGGTGGTGGCAACAATTTAGCAGCGGCAGTACGTCACTGCTAAATTATTACAGGGGAAACACTGCTTACATGTTGAAGACTTTGGTGCTTGTCCATGTAGAGGAACTACAGAACTACAGAGACACACGGTTGAATAGAGCCCTGAGGTTTCCCTGACTACCGCGTGACCTGTCCAAGGAAAATGCTGAGCCCTAAAGGACAGATTGAAATTTACTAGGGGGGAGGGGCTGGTCCCCCCCCCCCCCAAAAAAGTAAAACATATTTTGACATGACCCTCCCCTTATACTGTAAAATAAATTGAACACCCTCTCATAGAATTAACTCCAAATAATGTTTACGACCACAAATAACTGTAGCGACCCTGTGTTAATAAACGGGGATATGGACTTTGCCACTTTTGTGGCACTGTCGATGCCGCGCATGGCTACGGGCCAGAAGGTTGAGAGTTAACCGACCACCATAGACGAGCTCACTCTCCCTGCCTGTTTCATTTACACTACGATCAGAGCTGGCTGCAGATAATGATCAGCTTGGGGGGGAATCTGATTTTCAACATTTTGATGCATTATTTATGATTATGTAAAATATATGCAACTCATTTTCCACCAACAGATTTCTGTGACAATGCATCCCACAACCAATAAACAATGCATACCTACTTCAGGCACTTCAATATCATGGTTTGCGTTTTCAACACTGCAATAGATAGGCTATGTCAATTCTGACAAACAGAAAATACTTCCCTCCCTAACTTGTGGGCTTACCCAGTATCGAAGGCTTGGCTTGACAATGTCTGAATGTCATTAAACTTTTTGGTGTTTCGTAACAGATGTCTCTTTCTTTTCATCAATTGGCCGCTGCACAGTTTGAATTAATTGATTGATTTTAATTGTCGGTTAAAAAAATACATATACAGTGCATTCTGAAAGTATTCAGACCCCTTCACTTTTTTCACATTTTGTTACGTTACAGCCTTATTCTAAAATTGATTCAATATTTTTTTTACTCATCAATCTACACACAATATCCCATAATGACAAAGCGAAAACAGGTTTTTAGACATGTTTGCACAATAAAAACAGAAATACTTTATTTACAGACCCTTTGCCATGAGTCTCGAAATTGAGCTCAGATGCATCCTGTTTCCATTGATCATCCTTGAGATGTTTCTACAACTTGATTGGAGTTCACCTGTGGCAAATACAATTGATTGGACATGAATTGGAAAGGCACACGCCTGTCTATATAAGGTTCCACAGTTGACCGCACATGTCAGAGAAAAAAACAAGCCATGAGGTTAAAGGAATCAGGCCTTTATGGAAGAGTGGCCAGACGGAAGCCACTCCTCAGTTAATGGCACATGACAGCCCACTTGGAGTTTGTCAAAAGGCACCTAAAGGACTCTCAGACCATGAGAAACAACATGCTCTGGTCTGACAAAACCATGATTGAACTCTTCTGCCTGAATGTTAAGTGTCACATCTAGAGGAAGCCAGGCACCCCTCATCACCTGGCCATGTCATCCCTACGGTGAAGCATGGTGGTGGCAGCATCATGCTGTGAGGATGTTTTTCAGCGGCAGGGACTGGGAGACTAGTCAGGATCGAGGGAAAGATGAACGGAGCAAAGTACAGACAGATCCTTGATGAAAACCTGCTTCAGAGCGCTCAGGACCTCAGACTGAGGCAAAGGTTCACCTTCCAACAGGACAATGACCATAAGCACACAGCCAAGACAACGCAGGAGTGGCTTTGCGACAAGTCTCTGAATGTCCTTGAGTGGCCCAGCCAGAGCCCGGACTTGAACATCTCTGGAGAGACCTGAAAATATCTGTGCAGCGACGCTCCCATCCAACCTGACAGAGTTTGAGAGGATCTGCAGAGAAGAATGGGAGAAACTCCCCAAATACAGGTGTTCCACGCTTGTAGCGTCATACCTAAGAAGACTCTAGGCTGTAATCGCTGCCAAAGGTGCTTCTACAAAGTACTAAGAAAAGGGTATGAAAACTTATGTAAATTTGATATTTCATTTTTTATTTTTGCTTTGTCATTATGGGGTATTGGTTGTAGATTGATGAGGGGGGGGAAACAATTTAATCCATTTTAGAATAAGGCTGTAACTTAACAAAATGTGGAAAAAGTGAAGGGGTCTGAATACTTTCCGAATGCACTATGTACACAAATATTTTAAGTGCCCGAGATTGCACAATGAAGTCGGGAACTTATTTCCATTGTGGTCCTTATTTCTTTTACATAAATACATATACAATTACACAGATACAGACACATTACAGAGATAGAGACAACAAATGCTCAACCTCAAGATGAGTATGGGGGGGGTTGAGCAATTCTTACAAGCTTGTTTGGCTGGTAGCTTATTCATTAGATGTTTGGGGCTGCTGGTGAACCATGATGTGCAGGTATAATCACAGTGACACTGGACCAGTGCACTTGCCAGAGTCTTTAGGGTGTCTATAGCTAGGTTTCCATCCAATTGGCGACAGATTTTCATCTGAATATTCTAAAATCTTCATAAAAACAATATGCCATTTCAGAGTTTCCTTTCCTGTTTTACTGGATTTTTTAGAAATTTTACGGACATCCATATACATTCAGATATTGTTGGATTATAGGAGTAAATCTGGTAGGCCTGAAACAGTCTTCCTCACCTAAAGTTCAACTGTCGGACTCAGTTGGAGCGTCAGGGTGTACTGCCTTCATATCATAGGCATACATTAGCTAAAGCTTAATAATAGCCATACCATAACAAACCTTCACAAACATTTCTAAACTTTATTAGGGTAATATCAAAAGTAAGTCAAGCCATTGTTAATACAAGCAGAAGACAAAATCTCCCCTGTGCCTCCCCCAAAAAACACACAACCCTGCCCAAAGCAAAAAAAAAAAAAAATGGACAACCCTCCCCTATTTGGATCACCCCTCCCCAACAGTAAATTTCGATCTGTCCCTAACACAGTGGAAGACCCAGAGTTTTTCCTGGTCTGATTACGGGCTCAGGAAAATCTCAGGGCTCTACTCATGTGTATGCGTAGCTCTGTAGTCAGTGTGTATGCGGAATACTGTATGTAGGTACAGCATACAGATGCATAACATGCCGTTTTTTGGGCCAAAACATGACAAAAATTTGAACTGAGTGGAAGAGGAAGCTAGCCAACCAGACCTCATATCTTAGCATATGGTCAGGCCAAATGGACCCATGTTGTTAGCCTGTGTCTTACTGTACCTTACTGGTGTATCAGTCTATACTTACTGTGTTGGTACTGTGTACAGGCAGCTGGACACAGACATCAAGGAGGACTTCCTTCTGAGGATAGGGGGCATGTTTGGTCTGGAGAGAGCAGACGTCAACCAGCTCTACAACCTTCTGATGGAGTGTATGGACTACAGACAGTCTGTGAGTAATGTGACTGTGGGCCGGTTGCCTACTCATGGACTAAAATGCACTTTCAATTGAGATTCTCCTTTAAAGAATGATTTAGGCTTAACCTTGGTCTAGGAAACCATCCCATCCATGTTCAGTTCATGATTATTTTCTACTTTTCAACAGGCTCCCAGGCTTAGTATAATGTTTACATAAAGGGTGGAAATCCAATGACTGTCGTTCACTGCATAGAACTATTTATATATTTATAAAACACAGATCACAATCTTCGACTCGGAATCCGAAGATCAACAGGAGGCAGACTGCGCCATTTTGATGGCCACACTGAAAGGTACCCCTCCTCCTGCCCTTTATGCTTGTGTCTTTCACTGGAATGTGTGATGTCATTCAGTAGATACTCAGATGAGACTTGACCTAGTCATGTCGTGCCTGGGTCTGTGGTGGTCATGACATTTTGTCAGCTGGTGATTGTCAAACAACTAACTGCCGGTTCGCTAATTGACCGTTAATGAACATAAACACATTTAGCGTCTCCTGGCTTCCATGCTTAGCCTACAAGCCACCGAAGCAGACCTTCAGAACATCTACATTTCAAAAAGTCAAACAAATCAATTTAATATAGCCTACACCATCACAATAAATCCATGATGTATTTTTAGACAGGTCTAAAGAAACATGATATGAAGATAATTTAGTCTATTTCAGAAGAACAGAATAGCATACTCTGAGTTGTCCTTATGTTAGGCCCTGATCTGGCTATGCCATATGGCTGTGGGCTACACTAGTTAATTTAGCAGACAAGATATGCTTAGAATTCTGTGGCATTATTTTATATTATTATATAGTATGAAGAATACAATTGAACATAGCTGAATAAAATTGAAAGTGTTACGGTGAGTGAATAAGGACCCAAAAGCGAACTAACTTAAACAGAGCTTCTTTAATAACCAAACATAGGTAGGCTCAGATAGACCGGCAGATTCCGACAGGACAGGACAAGGTTACAGCAAACATGACGATAGTCTGGCTCAGGCATGAAACACAACAAACAAGAATCCGACAAGGACAGGAACAAAAACAGAGAGAGATATAGGGGACTAATCAGAGGGAAAAAGGGAACAGGTGGGAAACGGGGTGACGAGGTAGTCAGGAGGAGACAAGGAACAGCTGGGGGAAAGCGGGGGAGAAAAGGTAACCTAATACGACCAGCAGAGGGAGACAGGGTGAAAGGAAAGGACAGAAAGACACAACATGACAATACATGACAGTACCCCCCCACTCACCGAGCGCCTCCTGGCGCACTCGAGGAGGAAACCTGGCGGCAACGGAGGAAATCCTCGATCAGCGCACGGTCCAGCACGTCCCGAGAGGGAACCCAACTCCTCTCCTCAGGACCGTACCCCTCCCAATCAACGAGGTACTGGTGACCACGGCCCCGAGGACGCATGTCCAAAATCCTGCGGACCCTGTAGATGGGTGCGCCCTCGACAAGGATGGGGGGGGGGGGAAGACGAGCGGGGGCGCGAAGAACGGGCTTAATACAGGAGACATGGAAGACCGGGTGGACGCGACGAAGGTATCGCGGAAGAAGAAGTCGAACTGCGACAGGATTAATGACCCGAGAAATACGGAACGGACCAATGAACCGCGGGGTCAACTTGCGAGAAGCCGTCTTAAGGGGAAGGTTCTGAGTGGAGAGCCAAACTCTCTGACCGCGACAATATCTAGGACTCTTAGTTCTACGCTTATTAGCAGCCCTCACAGTCTGCGTCCTATAACGGCAAAGTGCAGACCTGACCCTCTTCCAGGTGCGCTCGCAACGTTGGACAAAAGCCTGAGCGGAGGGGACGCTGGACTCGGCGAACTGAGATGAGAACAGCGGAGGCTGGTACCCGAGGCTACTCTGAAAAGGAGATAGCCCGGTCGCAGACGAAGGAAGCGAGTTGTGGGCGTATTCTGCCCAGGGGAGCTGCTCTGACCAAGACGCAGGGTTGCGAAAAGAAAGACTGCGTAAGATGCGACCAATAGTCTGATTGGCCCGTTCTGCTTGACCGTTAGACTGGGGGTGAAAGCCGGAAGAGAGACTGACGGAAGCCCCAATCAAACGGCAAAACTCCCTCCAAAATTGAGACGTGAATTGCGGACCTCTGTCCGAAACGACGTCTGACGGAAGGCCATGAATTCTGAAAACATTCTCGATGATGATTTGTGCCGTCTCTTTAGCAGAAGGAAGCTTAGCAAGGGGAATGAAATGAGCCGCCTTAGAGAACCTATCGACAACCGTAAGAATAACAGTCTTCCCCGCTGACGAAGGCAGTCCGGTGACAAAATCTAAGGCGATGTGAGACCACGGTCGAGAGGGAATGGGAAGCGGCCTGAGACGGCCGGCAGGAGGGGAGTTACCGGACTTAGTCTGCGCGCAGACCGAACAAGCAGCCACGAAACGACGCGTGTCATGCTCCCGGGTGGGCCACCAAAAACGCTGGCGAATGGAAGCAAGCGTACCCCGAACGCCAGGGTGGCCGGCTAACTTGGCAGAGTGAGCCCACTGAAGAACGGCCAGACGAGTAGGAACGGGAACGAAAAGAAGGTTCCTAGGACAAGCGCGCGGCGACGGAGTGTGAGTGAGCGCTTGCTTTACCTGCCTCTCAATTCCCCAGACAGTCAACCCGACAACACGCCCCTCAGGGAGAATCCCCTCGGGGTCAGTGGAGGCTACTGAAGAACTGAAGAGACGAGATAAAGCATCAGGCTTGGTGTTCTTAGAGCCCGGACGATAAGAAATCACGAACTCGAAACGAGCGAAAAACAGCGCCCAACGCGCCTGACGCGCATTAAGTCGTTTGGCAGAACGGATGTACTCAAGGTTCCTATGGTCAGTCCAAACGACAAAAGGAACGGTCGCCCCCTCCAACCACTGTCGCCATTCGCCTAGGGCTAACCGGATGGCGAGCAGTTCGCGGTTTCCCACATCATAGTTACGTTCCGACGGGGACAGGCGATGAGAAAAATACGCGCATGGGTGGACCTTGTCGTCAGAGAGGGAGCGCTGAGAAAGAATGGCTCCCACGCCCACCTCTGACGCGTCAACCTCGACAACGAACTGTCTAGAGACGTCAGGTGTAACAAGGATAGGAGCGGATGTAAAACGATTCTTGAGGAGATCAAAAGCTCCCTGGGCGGAAACGGACCACTTAAAGCACGTCTTGACAGAAGTAAGGGCTGTGAGAGGAGCTGCCACCTGACCGAAATTACGGATGAAACGACGATAGAAGTTTGCGAAGCCGAGAAAGCGCTGCAGCTCGACGCGTGACTTAGGGGCGGGCCAATCAATGACAGCTTGGACCTTAGCGGGATCCATCTTAATGCCTTCAGCGGAAATAACAGAACCGAGAAATGTGACGGAGGAGGCATGAAAAGTGCACTTCTCAGCCTTCACAAAAAGACAATTCTCTAAAAGGCGCTGGAGGACACGTCGAACGTGCTGAAGATGAATCTGGAGTGACGGTGAAAAAATCAGGATATCGTCAAGGTAAACGAAAACAAAGATGTTCAGCATGTCTCTCAGGACATCATTGACTAATGCCTGAAAGACAGCTGGAGCGTTAGCGAGGCCGAAAGGAAGAACCCGGTATTCAAAGTGCCCTAACGGAGTGTTAAACGCCGTCTTCCACTCGTCCCCCTCCCTGATGCGCACGAGATGGTAAGCGTTACGAAGGTCCAACTTAGTGAAAAACCTGGCTCCCTGCAGGATCTCGAAGGCTGAAGACATAAGAGGAAGCGGATAACGATTCTTAACTGTTATGTCATTCAGCCCTCGATAATCTATGCAGGGGCGCAGCGACCCGTCCTTCTTCTTGACAAAAAAAACCCCCGCTCCGGCGGGAGAGGAGGAGGGGACTATGGTACCGGCGTCAAGAGCTACAGACAAATAATCCTCGAGAGCCTTACGTTCGGGAGCCGACAGAGAGTATAGTCTACCCCGGGGGGGAGTGGTTCCCGGAAGGAGATCAATACTACAATCATACGACCGGTGTGGAGGAAGAGAGGTGGCCCTGGACCGACTGAACACCGTGCGCAGATCGTGATATTCCTCCGGCACCCCTGTCAAATCACCAGGCTCCTCCTGTGAAGAAGAGACAGAGGAAACAGGAGGGATAGCAGACATTAAACATTTCACATGACAAGAGACGTTCCAGGAGAGGATAGAATTACTAGACCAATTAATGGAAGGATTATGACAAACTAGCCAGGGATGGCCCAAAACAACAGGTGTAAAAGGTGAACGAAAAATCAAAAAAGAAATGGTTTCGCTATGATTACCAGAAACAGTGAGGGTTAAAGGTAGCGTCTCACGCTGAATCCTGGGGAGAGGACTACCATCCAGGGCGAACAAGGCCGTGGACTCCCTTAACTGTCTGAGAGGAATGTCATGTTCCCGAGCCCAGGTCTCGTCCATAAAACAGCCCTCCGCCCCAGAGTCTATTAAGGCACTGCAGGAAGCTGACGAACCGGTCCAGCGTAGATGGACCGACAAGGTAGTGCAGGATCTTGAAGGAGAGACAGGAGTAGTAGCGCTCACCAGTAGCCCTCCGCTTACTGATGAGCTCTGGCTTTTACTGGACATGAAGTGACAAAATGACCAGCAGAACCGCAATAGAGACAGAGGCGGTTGGTGATTCTCCGTTCCCTCTCCTTAGTCGAGATGCGGATACCTCCCAGCTGCATAGGCTCAGCTCCCGAGCCGGCAGAGGAAGATGGTAGTGATGCGGAGAGGGGGGCAACGGAGAACGCGAGCTCCTTTCCACGAGCTCGGTGACGAAGATCAACCCGTCGCTCAATGCGAATAGCGAGTTCAATCAAGGAATCCACGCTGGAAGGAACCTCCCGGGAGAGAATCTCATCCTTTACCTCTGCGCGGAGATTCTCTAGAAGACGAGCGTGCAAAGCCGGCTCGTTCCAGCCACTGGAGGCAGCAAGAGTGCGAAACTCAATAGAGTAGTCTGTTATGGATCGATTGCCTTGACATAGGGAAGCCAGGGCCCTGGAAGCCTCCTCCCCAAAAACAGATCGATCAAAAACCCGTATCATCTCCTCCTTAAAGTCCTGATACTGGTTAGTACACTCAGCCCTTGCCTCCCAGATTGCCGTGCCCCACTCACGAGCCCGTCCAGTAAGGAGAGATATGACGTAGGCGACACGAGCAGTGCTCCTGGCGTAAGTGTTGGGCTGGAGAGAAAACACAATATCACACTGGGTGAGGAACGAGCGGCATTCAGTGGGCTCCCCAGAGTAACACGGCGGGTTATTGATTCTGGGCTCCGGAGATTCGAAAGCCCTGGAAGTGGCCGGTGGATCGAGGCGGAGATGGTGAACCTGTTCTGTGAGGTTGGAGACTTGGGTGGCCAGGGTCTCAACGGCATGTCGAGCAGCAGACAATTCCTGCTCGTGTCTGCCTAGCATCGCTCCCTGGATCTCGACGGCTGAGTGGAGAGGATCCGAAGTCGCTGGGTCCATTCTTGGTCGGATTCTTCTGTTACGGTGAGTGAATGAGGACCCAAAAGCGAACTAACTTAAACAGAGCTTCTTTAATAACCAAACATAGGTAGGCTCAGATAGACCGGCAGATTCCGACAGGACAGGACAAGGTTACAGCAAACATGACGATAGTCTGGCTCAGGCATGAAACACAACAAACAAGAATCCGACAAGGACAGGAACAAAAACAGAGAGAGATATAGGGGACTAATCAGAGGGAAAAAGGGAACAGGTGGGAAACGGGGTGACGAGGTAGTCAGGAGGAGACAAGGAACAGCTGGGGGAAAGCGGGGGAGAAAAGGTAACCTAATACGACCAGCAGAGGGAGACAGGGTGAAAGGAAAGGACAGAAAGACACAACATGACAATACATGACAGAAAGGATATTTTCTCCAAACGATTTGAGGGAGTGCGCACATGCCGCTAGTCTATGTTGAGCGGCTAACAAAGAAACAGGTTCTCCGATTTGCTTAATTTAGAGTTATTTATGCAACTTTAGTTGTAATACAAATGTTGGGCTATATGTTATGATATGTAATACATTCTAAGGCTGTACGATGCAACTCTAATAATGATTTGAAAAAAGTTGCATGAAAGGCATGAGATCTGCTTTGTTGCTTGCGCAGGCTGCACACACTTCATCAGTCTCTCATTCACAATTTGACAAGCACTTGACAATGCCTCAAATTTCCCAGCAGCATCTATTTTGTGTGGCTGTAATACCCACAAAAAAAAAAAATAAAAACATGCCTTTTGCGGCCAGTAGCCGTTGTGCCCTTGTGGTGAATATAATAATTTTAATTCCTTTCTCCCGGCTGCGTGCCCCAAAGCACCTCTCACTCACATGGCTCTCTCAGATATCTCAATTCTTATTAGCCAATACCCTTCACGTGATAGGGTCCTTCTCGCAGGCATCCCAGGTCCTTCTCACAGGCTACAAGTGAAGACAGACAAATTGGGGATGCAACTGCGAGCGTTCTTATCGAATTTCGAGGTGCATATTGAAGGTGTTGGAGGAACTGTCCATATTTACTTTTTGTCAGCCAACAATGAGTAGGCTTAACTAACAGCAAAAGCACTGGCCTATGTCAATCTACTATCCTTAATTGTACAAAAGTTGACCTATTCTACTGGTCAACATGTCCTTCTGTGCGAGAAATAAATATTCCAAACATAGTCTGGGACAGTTGTGGGATCCGATAGATCTCAAATTAATACAACCACTAGCATCAACAAACATTTTCAAATCAAATCCAATTTTATTGGTCACATACAAATGGTTAGCAGATGATATTGCGAGTGTAGTGAAATGCTTGTGCTTCTAGTTCCGACAGTGCAGCAATATTTAACAATTCCACAACAAATACCTAATACACACAAATCTAAGTAAAGGAATGGTATAAGAATTTGTAAATATATGGATGAGCAATGTCCTACTTACAAAGCATGTAGAGGTCTGTAATTCTGATCATAGGTACACTTCAACTGTGAGAGACGGAATCTAAAACAAAAATCCAGAAAATCGCATTGTATGATTTTTAAGTAATTTATTTGCATTTTATTGCATGACATAAGTATTTGATACATCAGAAAAGCAGAACTTAATATTTGGTACAGAAACCTTTGTTTGCAATTACAGAGATCATACGTTTCCTGTAGTTCTTGACGAGGTTTGCACACACTGCAGCAGGGATTTTGGCCCACTCCTCCATACAGACCTTCTCCAGATCCTTCAGGTTTCGGGGCTGTCACTGGGCAATACGGACTTTCAGCTCCCTCCAAAGATTTTCTATTGGGTTCAGGTCTGGAGACTGGCTAGGCCACTCCAGGACCTTGAGATGCTTCTTACGGAGCCTTAGTTGGCCTGGCTGTGTGTTTCGGGTCGTTGTCATGCTGGAAGACCCAGCCACGACCCATCTTCAATGCTCTTACTGAGGGAAGGAGGTTGTTGGCCAAGATCTCGCGATACATGGCACCATCCATCCTCCTTAATACGGTGCAGTCATCCTGTCCCCTTTGCAGAAAAGCATCCCCAAAGAATTATGTTTCCACCTCCATGCTTCACGGTTGGGATGGTGTTCTTGGGGTTGTACTCATCTTAATTCTTCCTCCAAACACGGCGAGTGGAATTCAGACCAAAAAGCTCTATTTTTGTCTCATCAGACCACATGACCTTCTCCCATTCCTCCTCTGGATCATCCAGATGGTCATTGGCAAACTTCAGACGGGCCTGGACATGCGCTGGTTTGAGCAGGGGGACCTTGCGTGCGCTGCAGGATTTTAATCCATGACGGTATAGTGTGTTACTAATGGTCTTCTTTGAGACTGTGGTCCCAGTTCTCTTCAGGTTATTGACCAGGTCCTGCCGTGTAGTTCTGGGCAGATCCCTCACCTTCCTCATGATCATTGATGCCCCACAAGGTCAGATCTTGCACGGAGCCCCAGACCGAGGGTGATTGACCGTCATCTTGAACTTCTTCCATTTTCTAATAATTGCGCCAACAGTTGTTGCCTTCTCAACAAGCTGCTTGCCTATTGTCCTGTAGCCCATCCCAGCCTTGTGCAGGTCTACACTTTTAGCCCTGATGTCCTTACGCAGCTCTCTGGTCTTGGCCATTGTGGAGAAGTTGGAGTCTGTTTGATTGAGTGTGTGGACAGGTGTCTTTTATACAGGTAACGAGTTCAAACAGGTGCAGTTAATACAGGTAATGAGTGGAGAACAGGAGGGCTTCTTAAAGAAAAACTAACAGGTCTGTGAGAGCCGGAATTCTTACTGGTTGGTAGGTGATCAAATACTTAAGTCATGCAATAAAATGCAAATGAAATACATAAAAATCATACAATGTTTTAGATTCCGTCTCTCACAGTTGAAGTATGATAAAAATTACAGACCTCTACATGCTTTGTAAGTTGGAAAAACTGCAAAATCGGCAGTGTATCAAATACTTGTTCTCCCCACTGTATATATGAGATGAGTAATGCAAGATAAGTAAAAAGGATTAAAGTGCCATTATTAAAGTGACAAGTGTTCCATTTATTAAAGTAGCTAATGATTTCAAGTCTGTATTCAGGCAGCAGCCTCTGTGCTAGTGATGGCTTGAGATAAAAATAGTTTCTAAGTCTCTCGGTCCCAGCTTTGATGCACCAGTACTGACCTCGCCTTCTGGATGATAGCGGGGTTAACAGGCAGTGGCTCGGGTGGTTGTTGTCCTTGGTGACCTTTTTGGCCTTCCTGTGACATCAGGTGCTGTAGGTGTCCTGGAGGGCAGGTAGTTTTCCCCTGGTGATGCATTGTGCAGAACGCACCACCCCCTGGAGAGGCCTGTGAGTGGTGCAGTTTCCGTACCAGGCGGTGATACAGCCCGACAGGATGCTCTCAATTGTGCATCTGTAATGTTTGTGAGGGTTTTATGTGACAATACAAATTTCTTCAGCCTCCCAAGGTTAAAGAGGTGTTGTTGTGCCTTCTTCACCACACTGACTGTGTGGGGGGACTATTTCAGTATGTAAGTGATATGTACACAGAGGAACTTAAAACTTTCCACCTTCTCCACTGCTGTCCCGTCGATGTGGATAGGGGGGTGCTCCCTCTGCTGTTTCCTGAAGTACACGATCATCTCCTTTGTTTTGTTGACTTTGAGTGAGAGGTTATTTTCCTGACACCACACTCCGAGAGCCCTCACCTCCTCCCTGTAGGCAGTCTCGTCATTGTTGGTAATCAAGCCTACTACTGTTGTGTCATCTGCAAACTTGATGATTGAGTTGGAGACGTGCATGGCCACGTAGTCATGGGTGAATAGGGAGTAGAGGAGGGGGATGAGCATGCATCCTTGTGGGGCCCCAGTGTTGAGGATCAGCGAAGTGGAGATGTTGTTTCCAACCTTCACCACCTGGGGGCTGGGTTGAGACCCAGGGCCTCAAGCTTAATGATGAGCTTGGAGAGTACTATGGTGTTGAATGCTGCGCTATAGTCAATGAACAGCATTCTTACATAGGTATTCCTCTTGTCCAGATGGCATAGGGCAGTGTGCAGTGTGATGGTGATTGCATCATCTGTGGATCTATTGGGGCGGTAAGCAAATTGAAGTAGATCTAGGGAGACAGGTAAGGTGGAGGTGACATGATCTCTGATTAGTCTCTCAAAGCACTTGAAGTGAGTGCTACGGGGCGATAGTCATTTAGTTCAATTACCTTTGCCTTCTTGGGTACAGGAACAATGGTGGCCATCTTGAAGCATGTGGGGACAGCAGACTGGGATAGGGAGAGATTGAATATGTCCGTAAACACACCAGCCAGCTGGTCTGCGCATGCTCTGAGGATGCGGCTAGGGATGCCGCCTGGGCCGGTAACCTTGCGAGGGTTAACACGTTTAAATGTCTTATGTCGGCCAAGGAGAAGGAGAGCCCGCAGTCCGTGGTAGTGGGCCGCTCGGTGGCACTGTATTATCCTCAAAGCGGGCAAAGAAGGTGTTTAGTTTGTCTGGAAGCAAGACGTCGGTGTGCGCGATGTGGCTGGTTTTCTTTTCGGAGTCCGTGATTATATTTAGACCCTCCCACATACGTCTTGTGTTGAGCCGTTGATTTGTGACTCCACTTTGTCTCTATACTGACATTTTACTTGTTTGATTGCCTTGCAGAGGGAATGACTACTGTGTTTGTATTCTGCCACATTCCCAGTCACCTTGCCATGGCTAAATGCGGTGGTAGGCGGTTTCAGTTTTGAGCAAATGCTGCCATCTATCCACGGTTTCTGGTTAGGGTAGGTTGTAATAGTCAGTGGGTACAACATCTCCTATACACTTCCTTATAAATTCACTCACCGAATCAACGTATACATCGATATGATTCTCTGAGGCTACCCAGAACATATCCCAGTCCGCGTGATCAAAGCAATCTTGAAGCGTGGATTCCGATTGGTCAGACCAGTGTTGAATAGTCTTTAGCACGGGTTCTTCCTGTTTGAGTTTCTGCCTATAGAAAGGGAGGAGCAAAATGGAGTCGTGGTCACATTTGCCGAAAGGAAGATGAGGGAGGGCCTTAT
The DNA here is from genome assembly GCF_013265735.2 of Oncorhynchus mykiss. Taxonomy (NCBI): domain Eukaryota; kingdom Metazoa; phylum Chordata; class Actinopteri; order Salmoniformes; family Salmonidae; genus Oncorhynchus; species Oncorhynchus mykiss. The sequence goes on from NC_048575.1 coordinate 47,677,068, forward strand.
ATGCATCCCGTAAGTTAGAGTAACAATGGTCCAGTGTTTTTCCAGTGCGAGAGCTACAGTCGATATGCTGAAAGAATTTAGGTAGCCTTTTCTCAAATGTGCCTTGTTAAAATCCCCAGCTACAATATATGCAGCCTCAGGATATATGGTTTCCAGTTTGCAAAAAGTCCAGTGAAGTTCCTTGAGGGCCGTCATGGTATCGGCTTGAGGGGGCATATACACAGGACTGCCGAGCCGAAATCGTCTGTTCTCGGTTGCAACACTCACTACCGAGTTCCAAACTGCCTCTGGAAGCAAAGTCAGCACAATAACTGTTCGTCAGGAGCTTCATGAAATGGGTTTCCACAAGTCTAAGATCACCATGCGCAATGCCAAGCGTCAGCTGGAGTGGAGTAAAGCTTGCCGCCATTTGACTCTCGAACAGCGGAAACACTTTTTCTGAAGTGACGAATCACGCTTCACCATTTGGTAGTCCAACATACTAATCTGGGTTTGGCGTAGACCACGAGAATGCTACCTGCCCCAATGCATAGTCCCAACTGTACATTTTGGTGGAGGAGGAATAATGGTCTGGGGCTGTTTTTCATGGTTCGGGCTAGGCCGCTTAGTTCCATTGAAAGGAAATCTTAACACTACAGCATACAATGACATTCTAGATGATTCTGTGCTTCCAACTTTGTGGCAACAGTTTGGGGAAGGCCCTTTCCCGTGCACAAAATGAGGTTCATACAGAAATGGTTTGTCAAGATTGGTGTGGAACAACTCTGGCCTGCTAAGAGCCCTGACCTCAACCCCATCGAACACCATTGGAATGAATTGGAACGCCGACTGCGAGCCAGGCCTAATCGCCCAACATCAGTGCCCGACCTCACTAATGCTCTTGTGGCTGAATGGAAGCAAGTCCCTGTAGCAATGTTCCAACATCTAGTGAAAAGACTTTGCAGAAGAGTGGAGGCTGTTATAGCAGCAAAGGGGGGACCAACTCCATATTAATGCCCATGATGTTGGAATGAGATGTTCAATAAGCAGGTGTCCACATACTTTTGGTCATATAGTGTATTCACAAGTGATAGGCTAATATTGTCACCCATCAGACTATTATTGATTTAATCTGGTCTTTACATAAACGTAGCAACAACAAAAAAAACACCCCCTTTTCAGGACCCTGTCTTTCAAAGATAATTAGTAAAAATCCAAATAACTTTACAGATTGTAAAGGGTTTAAACACTGTTTCCCATGCTTGTCCAATAAACAATTAATGAACATGCACCTGTGGAACAGTTGTTAAGACACTAACAGTTTACAGACGGTAGGCAATTAAGGTCACAGTTATGCAAATTTAGGATACTAAGGCCATTTTACTGACTCTGAAAAACACCAAAGAAAGATGCCCAGGTTCCCTGCTCATCTGCGTGAACGTGCCTTAGGCATGCTGCAAGGAGGCATGATGACTGCAGATGTGGCCAGGGCAATAAATTGTAATGTCCGTACTGTGAGACGCCTAAGACAGCGCTAAAGGGAGACGGACAGCTGATCGTCCTCGCAGTGGCAGACCACGTGTAACAACACCTGCACAGGATCTGTACATCCGAACATCACACCTGCGGGACAGGTACAGGATGGCAACAACAGCTGCCTTAGTTATACCAGGAAAGCACAATCCCTCCATCAGTGCTCATTCTGTCCGCAATTGGCTGACAGAGGCTGGATTGAGGGCTTGTAGGCCTGTTGTAAGGCAGGTCCTCACCAGACATTACTGGCAACAACGTCTCCTATGGGCACAAACCCACCATTGCTGAACCAGACAGGACTGGCAAAAAGTGCTCGTCACTGACAAGTCACGGTTTTGTCTTACCAGGTGTCACGAACCGGCTCGAAGTTCGTAACTAGAAGGGAGACAAGGCGGAGATAAGGAATAACAAAATATATTTATTAATAGAAGTTGACTAAATACAATTAACAATGATGTATGTAGTCAGTAATCAGTAGTGTAAGTGAGTGTTTGCATACATAAATGTGATAATGAGGGGTGTTGAAAGGTGCCAAGGTGGAGTGGCAACTAGGTAGTTTTGGTCAGTGCCCTGGCGCACAACCGTATATGGACTTTGAAACTTGGCTTGAAAAGGAGAACCAACAATTGGCAGCAGAGCAAGAACCTGGTCACCTGGACTAAAGTGACGAGGCTTAGTTCGCCGATAAAATATCCCCTTCATCCTCTCCTGTGAATATGATAGCTTCTCTTTAGCCATTTCACCAGCGGCGTACAGGCGTACAGGCAAAATCACACACATAAGATACCAGGGACCGAGGGGTCTCGGGAGACTTCCAGTCATCCTGGAGAACAGATAGAAGTCCACACACCCGATGTCTAAAGGTCATTTGGACTGAAACCCATACTTTCCTGTGAAACCTCCCTAGCGGCTAACAGTAACCAAGGCAACCCCTCCTCCAAATCCATCTCAGTACCATAAGCTGATGGAAACGTTCCAGCGCTCCTTGACTGCGGGTGATAGGCACTAGACAAATTGTGTTTAATATGGAGCTGTTGGAGAACCTGACCAAACAGATTAGAGGTGAAATTAGATCCTTGATCACTCTGAATGACCTTAGGGATTCCAAACAGTGAAATAAACTGAGTCAAAGCTTTTAGCACAGACTTAGTCGTGATAGAACGGAGAGGATAGGCAGCAGGAAACCTAGTGGTTAGACACATCACAGTGAAAAGGTAGCTACTACCCCTTTTAGAACGAGGCAGTGGACCAACACAGTCAACAATCAGATACTCAAAAGGTTGGCTGAGTACAGGAATAGGAAACAGTGGTACCGGCTTAATAGCTTGATTCGGTTTACCAGTTAATTGACAGGTGTGACAAGTTTTGATGAACTCAGAAACATCTCTTTAACTGTTAAAGGAATTTTATTCCTATATGTTCATCAACCAATTCAATTAAAACACTCTGCCCATTTCTAAGAATTTGTAAGATACTTATTTGCATAAAATGGACAGAGACCAGTCTCAAAATCAATCAATAGCTTTTATTCTCGAGAGTACTGATCATAATACAATGTACATTGGTTTATATCATATTTCGTCATAGCATTTTGAATGCTGCTCCTCCTTCTCTCCGATACAATGGTAATATAGTTCACAAGCCTTCCCACATTGTCTGCCACCTGTTAAACAATCTACTACAAGCCCAAGGTCTCTCCCTTCCCTGGGTAGAGACAGGATGTCCTGTAAGGAACTCAGCATTCCAGCCAGTCTGACGATTGTTCCTTGTTAGAAACTAATGGAGCTGACAGTCCTTCTAATTCTGGACGAAAACTACACGTTACATTCAGTATTATGATTATAATAAGATTCATACATCCATACAGTAACATAGTAGTATTCTGTTTAGTTATAATTTAGTCATTATTCATCAAAATCCCATAACATTAACCTAGGCCAAAATAAATGTCTTAGTATGCGACTATAGGTTTTCCTCACAACCATATGTCCAGCAACGTCATTGTGGGATGTTGTCAACACTAACTCACAAAGCTTAACAGGTACAACAACCTGACTAATCACCTTCCCCAAAAAACAACTACCATGAGACACTTTCTCATTGGGACATCCTCTTGGATAAAATAGACATGGGCAACATCTCCCAACTGTTCCACAGGCACAATTTGGTGGCAAACAGGTTAAGCAGTAACAGACTTCTTTGTGGTATTCTCGTTAGCCGGAGCAGTGACCAGGTTGCCACGGCTCATAGAACGTGTCACTGCACACGCAGAGAACGCCTCTGTGAAACTCTGCGCACTCTCATCAGGTATCCCTACAAATGACGGCTAGACGGAAACCACAAGAGATGAAACACGACGGGCCATACACGCTCACCAGCCAAGTTATTCCCAAGGATAACGTCGATACCCTCAATAGGCAATGAAGGACGCACCCCCTCAACAACCTCTCCTTTCACCAGTTCACAATCCAACATCAGTTTATGCAATGGAACTGACAGTGTTCAAGTACTGAATTTACCCCTAGCCCTGAGAACCCGGACATTCGTTTTTACAATGACCTGAACCTTGATAGTAGTGACACTCTTGACCAAAGTCAGCTTTACCACAGGAGTCAGGCTTAACCCTAGTTGAATGAAACTCTGCCTGTGAACAAGAGTATCTCCGTGAGCTAGGCCAAAATCTCTCCGAAAGACCCCTCTCACTCCGAATACGGGGCTCTGCAAAGACACTTTTGTGAGTCAAAACATTCTCGTCCACCAAAACCGCAGCTTCAGCGACAGGCTTTACTTTTCGTTCGTTAATGTACGCGGCTATACGATCAGGGATTTTGTCCTTAAATTGCTCTAGCATAATCAGATCACACAGCCCTGCCGAGGCGGAACACCATCGATTAAACTGTGAAGATAACTTTTGCGCAAACTCAATATGAGTCTGTTTATTATACCTTTTTAAAGTTCTAAATCGTTGGCGGTAAGCCTCAGGAACCAATTCGTAAATCTGTAACACAGCCATTTTAACCTCATCATAACTGACACTAAGAGCTGAATATGCTTCCTGCACTTTACCAGTCAACACGCACTGCAACATTAAAGTGCGTAAGTTCCCAACAATATCAAATGTGTCCGGGGCATGACCGAAAGAGGAGCGACACCTAGGTAAATCTGGGTCACCTTCCCAGAGCAAACTCTCCCCTGAGAGCTTTCTTTCCCTAACCAACTCTAGCTGCTCTTGATTTTAGCATGCTCCATATCTTGTTTAAATGCCAATTCCTTTTCATACTTTACACGATCATGCTCTAGCTCTAACAGAAGCAGTTCCTTCTGCTGTTCAAAATGAAGACTACTAGGACTAACTGATGGAGCGGCCATTGTAACGTTACGGGGAGACGGGGAGTCCTCGGTAGAGGCTGCCCCAGTGGTGACTTCAAGAATACCACTCTCCATCAGATTGGCCTTCAATATCAACCTAACATAATTTTTTTGATGTTTATATTTGTCTACGTAAGACGCTATAGTCACAAGTAAATACAAAAAAAAAAAATCTTGCTCTTCTCCTCTGCTGAGCACACCAGACTGGACCACAAGAGAACTGACCCAGCGCACTGGCAGATTCCCACAAGCCAAGGATGTGCCCCCGAGACAACTGCTCAGTCCACAGACACCACACAAAAATAACAAACAAAATAACCATGCCCAACATATTCCAAAGTGAAACACGTCGCTAAGCCTAACAGGGAAAGAAGAAAGGCTATAGCTCCGGGTAGTAAGTGTCACTGCACTACCCAAATCTCCCACTGAGGAACACAGCTGATTGTATTCACCTCCTCATACCGATGTCCCAACAGCAAGTAGAGCAAGAGTTTCCAGCCTGGGCAGGGGCCTGGAAACTAACCAGTGTACTCTCTCCAACGCAGCACACAACCAACTATCCACTACAGTGGCATGTTTACCAAACAAAGGCAACCAATACTGGTTACCAAACATTACAACTCAAACAAGGGGTAACAAAAGATGCAAACAAAGCACCTACAGAGTTCTCAAACATTAACTCCACGTTTTCTCCCAAACACAATAAACATACTAGTAAGCCCAACGACACTAGTATTAGTCCTTCATAATGCTATGCGCCAAAATGTCTAGGAACCAACCTTATGATCCTGGACGAGCCCCCACTTGTCACGAACCGGCTCAAAGCCTGTAACAAAAAGGGAGACAAAGTGGAGATAAGGAATAACAAAATATATTTATTAACGGAAGTAAACTAAATACAATTAACAATGATGTGTGTAGTCAGTAATCAGTAGTGTGAGTGAGTGTTTGTGTGCATAAATGTGATAAGGAGGGCTGTTGAATGGTGCCAAAGCAAACAAACAAAATGGCCACAAAAATGCCACAACCAAACTCTATCAGTGTGTCTGCATGGAGAGAGTCTCCTCAATGAATGAGGAAGAGGTGTATTTATCCCGGGACACACCTAGGGCACAGGTGTGTCCCATGTCGCTGACGACCCTCCCGGCACCGCCCACCGACATCCTAATAAGGAAAACGAGCAGAGAAAGAATACGGCAGACAGAGTGGGAGGGTCGTCACACCAGGCGTGATGGTCGGATTTGCGTTTATTGTCGAAGGAATGAGCGTTACACCGATGCCTGTACTCTGGAGCAGGATCGATTTGGAGGTGGAGGGTTCGTCATGGTCTGGGGTGATGTGTCATAGCATCATCGGACTGAGCTTGTTGTCATTGTAGGCAATCTCAACACTGTGTGTTACAGGGAAGACATTCCTCATGTGGTACCCTTCCTGCAGGCTCATCCTGACATGAGCCTGCAGCATGACAATGCCACCAGCCATACTTCTCGTTCTGTGCGTGATTTCCTGCAAGACAGGAATGTCAGTGTTCTGCCATGGCCAGCGAAGAGCCCGGATCTCAATCCCATTGAGCACGTCTGGGACCTGTTGGATCGGAGGGTGAGGGCTAGGGCCATTCCCCCCAGGAACTTGCAGGTGCCTTTGTGGAAGAGTGGGGTAGCATCTCACAGCAAAAACTGGCAAATCTAGTGCAGTCCATGAGGAGGAGATGCACTGCAGTACTTAATGCAGCTAGTGGCCACACCAGATACTGACTGTTACTTTTGATTTTAACCCCCAATTTGTTCAGGGACACATTATTCCATTTCTGTTAGTCACATGTCTGTGGAACTTGTTCAGTTTATGTCTCAGTTGTTGAATCTTGTTATGTTCATACAAATATTTACACATGTTAAGTTTGCTGACAATAAACGTAGTTGACAGTGAGAGGACGTTTCTTTTTTTGCTGAGTTTATACTAAATAATACATCTGTGAAATTTGTTTTGATTTCGAATTTACCATTATCATGCACCTGTTTCGAAACAGGGGCAGGGGAAAAAATACATATAATTTATGCTCTTAAATAGGGAATGGATGACATTTTTCCCATGGTTCGTTTTCATGCCAGCCAGGTAGGCTGTACACCTGTTGTAAAGAGAAACAATGTGCTTAATATTAGGAGAGTTTAGAAATAAATATAGTTGGCCTAGCCTATAGAAAGCTGAGGGGATCCTCCTCATTTTAATAGAGGCCATCAAAACATTGTTTTCTCACGGAATTGCATTGACTATTGGATGGGTCAGAGTGATTAGAGGGACAATAGAGTGCTGAATACCAAGCAGTTAGCAAGTTACTAATGATCATCAGCAGCATCAGAGCTTGGAGGAGACTGTGACTTAACAGTCGCATGGAATCACTGCCGGTGAGCGGTAATACGGTCACCATAACAGCCCTAGTCGTGCCTGTTCTATGTGTTCTCAGGGCTGAATATCCTAACTTGAAATATGAGTTCACACCAATGTCCAATAAATCTACACGTGATCTTTAAAATTGTGAGTTAGGCAGGGCGGATGTTGCGTTAGGATCGGCCCACAGTCGTTAACAGATTTTGTGACAATTGACAGGTACCAAGTCATCTCCAGCGGAGCAGCTCGGTACGGCTCTGGCTTGGGACAGAGCAGACGTGGCTAACAAACACATCCAAGTGTACGGCCAGTACTGGCAGGTAACACAGACAAGGAGGCAGCCAGGGCAAAGCTGCCCAGTGTCGTTGATTTTATGTTGATTCTTTTTTGTTTTTTTTTGTATTCAGAAAGTTAAATGGAACTGCTGTGTTTGATGGTATGACAGTCATGCTTGATGGTGGTGGCTGTTGTCTGTCAGGTTGGCTCGTTGGAGCAGGCCATGCTGGATGCTCTCATCATGGACCGGGTTGGCTTTGTCAAACTGTTGATCGACAACGGTATGACCATGAACCGCTTCCTGACCGTTTCACGTCTGGAAGAGCTCTATAACACGGTAATGACTTAATCACTTTCTCTCTTATCGCCTTTTCAGCTCTGTATTTACGAGTTACAATATAGTGTATGCTGTACATAAAGAAGCAATTCTGTGTTTTCATATTGACAGTACATTGGCTGTTAGCTTACTCATATACCATATTTGCCATAGCAGTGGTTTCTTTTGCAATCACAGTAATACAGTGTAAGTGTCTCTTTGGTTGTTTGGTTTTCCCACTGTTTGAAAATGTTTTGTTGATCACATAGCTCTTTGTCATGAGTCCAGCTGTGGATGATCTTTCCAGTTATAAACCATATTCAATAATTCAGAACTTTTTAAATGATGTAGCTCCATAAGGAGACAAGTCACACCATATATGATCATATAAAATTGTGGAAGTTTGTTTTCTGAAAGTTAAAATGGTCTGGTCTACCACTTCTTTCCGTAGGAACAAATGTATTATAATCCAGATAACTAGCCATTTAAGTATTATTCTGGTTGGCATTTGGTTGTTTCTGAGTTGATTGTGGATAATGAAGACATGACATGTCATCATTTTTTATAGCAACAGGGACCAACAGACAATTTCCTCCATCACCTTGTGGAAGATGTGAAACAGGTGAATACGGTTGAACATGCAACATTGGGGAAAATGTAAGGTTTTCCTATGTGTGTTTCTATAGTATTTGTGTGTGGAAATATTTATGTGTGTGTGCGCGTGTGTTTTTGTGCGTGTGTGTGCGCATTTGTGTGTAGAACCATATACCCAAAGGATACAGAGTCTCCCTCATAGACGTGGGGCAGGTGATTGAGTATCTGATAGGAGGAGCCTATCGGAGCACATACACACGGAAACACTTCCGGGCCTACTATAACCACTTACATACCCACTGCATGGTAAGTGACCATGGTCGCGTTTCATTTTCATTTGCCTGCCAGATGTCACAGCGTCTGGATAGGTGTTTAACCTAAGTCCTATAAACTGACCGCATCATACGATATAGGTTGTGTTCCTCTGCTCAGACGTTGCATGCATCAACCAGTATTCAAAACATTAGGAACCTTCCTAATATTGAGTTGCACCCCTCCCTTTTGCCCACAGAACAGCCTCAATTTGTCTGGGCATATTGAAAGTGTTCCCCAAGGGATTCTGGCCCATGTTGACTCCAATGCTTCCCACAGTTGTGTGAAGTTGGATGGATGTTTTTTTGAGTGGTGGACCATTCTTGATACACACAGGAAACTGTTGAGTGTGACAAACCCAGCAGCATTGCAGTTCATGACACAAACCGGTGCACCTGGGCCTGGCACCTATTACCATAACCCGTTCAAAGGCACTTTTGTCTTGCCCATTCACCCTCTGAATGGCACAGATACAAAATCCATGTCTCAATTGTCTCAAGGCTTAAAAATTGTTATTTATCCGGTCTCCTCCCTTTCATCTACACTGATTGATGTGGAGTTAACAGGTGACATCAATAAGGAATCATAGCTTTCACCTGGGTTCACCTGGTCAGTCTATGTCATGGAAAGAACAGGTGTTGTATACTCAGTGTGGATGTGGTTAGCTGATTGGCCTTGTCAGGTTCTAAATGAACTGAGTAGAAACTCACCCACAATTGTTAAAGCTCAAACCAAGTTTATTCCCCCAAAGGGTCAGACAGCTGAACAGACCAAGATATATTCATACAAGCCCTGGTATTTAACCCTTCCTTCTATGTTGAGTCTCCTCCTTACATCTCTGAACAGCCAATACACCTCTGTGCTGGACATAACTTTAGTGATATCTGTTCTTCCTCACTTCATCTGACCTATGTCCAAATTCCCCACTTCTCCTCAACTCACGGCTGTCGTGACTTGTACCAGACTGTGGCCATTCTCCTTCCATAGGATCCCTAATGTCTAGCAATATAATATTCTGACAGAATGTACACGTTCTACATTCCCCTCTCTCCCTCAGTGACATGAATAAGGATATTTCAAGTTTTTCATCAGCCTACATATAATACCTATCCAGGTGTTGTAAGATCTGGCATGCGTCAGCAACGTCTTGGCAGAGGAACACAACCATAGTAATGTGTAGCCCCACTACTCAGTCGATAGCATGGCACACAGCCATTGAATGTTGCATGCAGTGTGACTAGTTGGTCTATAACACAGCCCATGTTAAATGTCTGTATACAGTACACGCAGCGCAAGATATCACCCTTGGCCGTCAAGCAGTTGTAAAAATGGACACCAATAATATAGCCGTATTCATTTTTGTATGTTATGTTTTATTTTGAAATGTAACCTGGTGTACATTTCACTTTGCACTGATTTGAGTGGGTATCATTTCCAGGACACTGGACTGGACAGGATAGTTCAGGACCCCGGACCAAACAGGGAAGCCTGCACCCTTCACCCACCCCAAAGCCCTAACAACAGTCCGCCATGCAAACCTGTCTTCCACACTGCTCAGCCCTACAAACGCAAGGTCTGTGAGAGATCTGGGACAAGCTAACTTTTCACCTGCAAATGCAGTCTTTTGAAGACACTTGTCTCCACTCACACACTGAAACACACACACAGGCTATTGATTGCTAGTATATTCTGTGACTACAAATACCCCATGTGCATTAGTGTTCTCATTGGCTGTCCGCCTCTCCCCTCCCTCCTTTCTCTGCAGGAGAGATCCATGGTCCCCAGGGACCCGAAGGAAGCCCAGCAGCAGAGCTCCAAGCTGGGCGACTCTTCTCTGGTAGTGTTCAACTTCAACGACCTGTTTGTTTGGGCCGTGCTGCAGAGGCGCCAGCAGATGGCGCTGTTCCTGTGGCAGCATGGGGAGGAGGCCATGGTCCGAGCTACTGTGGCTTGTAAGCTGTACCGCGCCATGGCCCACGAGGCTAAGCAAAGCAACATGGATGACACCACAGCGGAGCAACTCAAAACCTACTCGCTGTCAGTCTTTCCTTGTACACATCTTGAAATGTTTGTTTAGTAGTAGTGTGTCTCTGGGGTTTTGTGTATGTTGTTTCTGCAGAGTGGACTTTTGTGGTTGTGTGTGTATATTACTATGTTTATGAGTGTGTGTTTTCCCGGTCTGTGTTTATCAATGTTCGTGTGTGGTGGCATGGTTGGCCGCAGGGACTTTGGTCAACTGGCTGTAGACGTGCTGGACAATGCCTTCAGGCAGAACGAGCGCATGGCCATGAAGTTGCTGACCTCGGAGATGGAGGCCTGGAGCCACTTCACCTGCCTGCAGATGGCCGTGTCCTCCCGGCTCCGCCCCTTCGTCTCCCACTCCTGCACCCAGATGCTGCTCACTGACCTGTGGACCGGCCGCCTCAACATGAGGAAGAACTCCTGGTTCAAAGTGAGGGTCTCAAACTAATTTTGTCTTCAACAAGGTCTGGAGGGCCACCCGGTATTGCCTTGCCCTCAAAAGCCACAAGCCGTACTTACTAAGACAACCACAGATCGCATTAAATCAGTTCATGTGCTGTATCTAGCCCAAAGGCCAACAGTTTCTGTGTTCTAGGCACCTTGTCTCCTTTTAAGATCCTGGAAAGTAATGTAAAACCAGTGCACCTCAATGTTCTTTCCATGATAAGATTGAATGACTGCATAAATAAGCATTAGTTCAAGTGTGTTCTTATGTCCATTAGTCTATTAATAAGTCTATTAGTCTATAAATATTATTAGTGTAGTAATATCAGTCGATGTTGTACTGTTCTAACAGTTACCCCTCAGATTAGATTTTTGTTTATGTGTCTCAATCTTGTGTGTGTCAGATCATCCTGAGCATCCTCATGCCCCCTGCCATCCTGCTACTAGACTTTAAGAGCCAGGCGGAAATGTCCCATGTGCCCCAGTCCCAGGAGGCTTTGCAGTTTATTTGGGACACGGGGAGACCAGAGGCAGCCCAGGAGGGGCATACAGTAACTAAGGTGCCAAAATGTACACCGAACACCAGTCTCTCTGAACTTCAGTCCTTCAAATCCTTCTAGGTTGCTATTCTAATGTGAGATTGATGCAAATGTTGATACCGGAGTCGTTTTTATTAGACATCAAATGGTAGGAAATGGACTGAAACAGGGAGGGACTTTTCTCATTATTGATTTCCGTTGCAAAGCGTTTTCTTGATGTGTGCCCTAATGAACGTGGCCATGTTCTCTCGTGGTGCTCTGAAGGAGGGCCAGGATGTGGAGAAGGGGTCAGCATGCTGGGAGAGGATCTCAGACCCCGAAGCTGACACAGTCATACCCGTTACCACCCTGTGTCTCTTCTGGACCAGGAGGCTGTACGAGTTCTACAACACTCCGGTCGTCAAGTTCATGTTCCACACGGTGAGCTAGCAGCACCCCACTTCTGTTAATCACGGTCATTTCTCCCATACAGTTTGCAATATGTTGAGGGGGGGTGGGGGGGGGAATCATTATACTCTTCTACGCCTCAGGAAATGCGTATTATACAAAGACCTTTTGTTGAAGATATTCCTCAGTCTGACACGAATGACAGTGATTAGACTCACTTAGATCCCTGTGTCTTGGTGACGTTCTCACTCTGGTCCATGAGCTGATGCTTTTTCACTGTGTGGTCTAGATGTCTTACCTGGCCTTTCTCATGCTGTTCTCCTACACTGTTCTGGTGAAGATGGAGGACCGGCCCAGCACTCAGGAGTGGCTGGTCATTGTCTATATTGTATCCACCGCGGTGGAGAAAATAAGAGAGGTAAGTGTGTAATACATTGAAGACTAAAACCTGCTCTGAGAACAGCTGTCTTATCTCTGGCATGTTAGACTCAAAAGGTCTGACAGTTTATCTGCTATACCTGATAGAGAATTTCACATCTTTCTCTCCTTCTTTTCCTCTCTATTTATCTTGCTCTCACTGTCTCGTTCTCTTTTCACATGTTCTCCACCTCTTTTATCACTGTTCAACCTCACACCCAGTCTGAATACAACTTCACACATTTCCTTTCTTTTTTACATGCAGTCTCATCTTTAACTTAGTAGGACATTGTAATTGCTCACCTTAAAAATGCACTTGTTTGTATTTCAAACTTGATGATTGAAGAGTACCAGCAGCGTATATGATGATTGTATGTGAGTGGATGTGTGTAGAGTCAGTATGTGTGTGAGCAAATGATGGAGTGAGTGTTTGTATGTGTGTTGGATTGTCAGTGTGCGTAAGTGTGTAGGGCCCTGTGAGTGTGCATAGAGACAGTGCATATTGTTAGCTATTAAGCAATCATTTTGGCATGGGGATAGAAGCTGTTCAGCAGCCTATTGGTGTCAGACAATGCACTGGTAACGCTTGCCATGTGGAAGCAGAGAGAACAGTCTATGGCTTGGGTGGTTGGAGTCTTTAATGATTTTCCGGGCCTTCCTTTCAAACCGCCTGATATAGAGGTCCTGGATGGCAGGGAGCTCAGCCCCAGTACTGTCCGCACTACCCTCTGTAGTGTAAGATGATCAAGGGAAGTGCTATTGCTGTACCCTTATCCATCTCCTCCTCTGTTCCTCTGGTGATGTAGAGGTTAATCCAAGACCTGCAGTGCCTAGCCCCACTCCTATTCCCTAGTCGCACTCATTTGTTGACTTCTATAATCGTAAAAGCCTTGGTTTCATACATGTTAACATTAGAAGCCTCCTCCCTAAGTTTGTTTTTTTCACTGCTTTAGCACAGTCTGCCAACCCGAATGTCTTAGCCATGTCTGAATCATGGCTTAGAAAGACCACCAAAAACCTTGAAATTTCCATCCCTAACTATAACATTTTCCGCCAAGATAGAACTGCCAAAGGGGGCAGAGTTGCAATCTACTGCAGAGATAGCCTGCAGAGTTCTGTCTTACTATCCAGGTCTGTACCCAAACAATTCGAGCTTCTACTTTTAAAAATCCACCTTTCCAGAAACAAGTCTCTCACCGTTGCCGCTTGCTATACACCACGCTCTGCCGCCAGCTGTGCCCTGGACACCATATGTGAATTGATTGCCCCCCATCTATCTTCAGAGCTCGTGCTGCTAGGGGACCTAAACTGGGACATGCTTAACACCCCGGCCATCCTACAATCTAAGCTTGATGCCCTCAATCTCACACAAATGATCAATGAACCTACTAGGTACAACCCCAAATCCGTAAGCACGGACACCCTCGTAGATATCATCCTAACCAACTTGCCCTCCAAATACACTTCTGTTGTTTTCAACCAAGATCTCAGCCATCACTGCCTGCCTCCGTAATTGGTCTGCACTCAAACGACCACCCCTCATCAATGTAAAACGCTCCCTAAAACACTACAGTGAGCAGGCCTTTCTAATCGACCTGGCCGGGGTATCTTGGAATGATATTGACCTCATCCCGTCAGTAGAGGATGCCTGGTTATTCTTTAAAAGTGCTTTCCCCACCATATTAAATAAGCATGCTCCATTCAAAAAATGTAGAACCAGGAACAGATATGGCCCTTGGTTCACTCCAGACCTAACTGTCCTTAACCAGCACAAAAAACATCCTGTGGTGTACTGCATTAGCAATGAATAGCCCCCGTGATATGCAACTTTTCAGGGAAGTTAGGAACCAATATATACAGGCAGTTAGGAAAGTTAAGGCTAGCGTTTTCTAACAGAAATTTGCATCCTCTAGCACAAACTCAAAAAAGTTCTGGAACCCTAGGAAACACTTACCACCAATAAATCCACTATAATTGAGAATTTCAATAAGCATTTTTCCACCATGCTTTCCACCTGGCTACTCCGGTCAACTGCCCGGCAACCCCACAGCAACTCGCCCAAGCCTCCCCTATTTCTCCTTCACCAAAATCCAGATAGCTGATGTTCTAAAAGAGCTGCAAAATCTGGACCCCTACAAATCAGACGGGCTAGACAATCTGGACCCTCTCTTTCTAAAATGATCTGCTGAAATTGTTGCAACCCCTATTACTAGCCTGTTCAACCTCTCTTTCGTATCGTCTGAGATTCCCAACGATTGGAAAGCTACCGCGATCATCCCCCTCTTCAAAGGGGAGACACTCTAGACCCAAACTGCTACAGACCTATATCTATCCTACCCTGCCTTTCTAAGGTTTGCGAAAGCCAAGTTAACAAACAGATGTGTGTGTCAAATCAGAGGGCCTGTTGTCCGGACCTCTGGCAGTCTCTATGGGGTTGCCACAGGGTTTAATTCTCGAGCCGACTCTCTTCTCTGTATACATCAATGATGTCGCTCTTGCTGCTGGTGATTCTCTGATCCACCTCTACGCAGACGACACCATTCTGTATACTTCTGGCCCTTCTTTGGACACTGTGTTAACTAACCTCTAGACGAGCTTCAATGCCATACAACTCTCATTCCATTGCCTCCAACTGCTCTTAAATGCAAGTAAAACTAAATGCATGCTCTTCAACCGATCGCTGCCCGCACCTGCCCGCCCGTTCAGCATCACTACTCTGGACGGTTCTATCTTAGAATACGTGGACAACTACAAATACCTAGGTGCCTGGTTAGACTGTAAACTCTCCTTCCAGACTCACATTAACCATCTATTTCGCAACAAAGCACCCTTCACTCATGCTGCTAAATATACCCTCGTAAAACTGACCATCCTACCGATCCTCGACTTCTGTGATGTCATTTACAAAATAGCCTCCAACACTCTACTCAACAAATTGGATTCAGTCTATCACAGTGCCATCTGTTTTGTCACCAAAGCCCCATATACTACCCACCATTGCGACCTGTACACTCTCGTTGGCTGGCCCTCGCTTCATACTCATCGCCAAACCCACTTGCTCCAGGTCATCTACAAGTCTCTGCTAGTTAAAGCCCCGCCTTATCTCAGCTCACTGGTCACCATAGCAGCACCCACCCGTAGCACTCGCTCCAGCAGGTATATCTCACTAGTCACCCCCAAAGCCAATTCCTCCTTTGGCTGCCTTTCCTTCCAGTTCTCTGCTGCCAATGACTGGAACGGACTGCAAAAATCACTGAAGCTGGAGACTCATATCTTCCTCACTAGCTTTAAGCACCAACTGTCAGAGCAGCTCACAGATCACTCCACCTGTACATAGCCCATCTGTAAATAGCCCATCCAACTACCTCATCCCCATACTGTATTTATTTACTTTGCTCCTTTGCACCCCAGTATATCTACTTGCACATTCATCTTCTGCACATCAATCACTACAGTGTTTAATTGGTATATTGTAATTACTTCACCACCTTGGCCTATTTATTGCCTTACCTCTTTTGCACACACTGTATATAGACCTTTTCTACTGTATTATTGACTGTATGTTTGTTTATTCCATGTGTAACTCTGTGTTGTTGTATGTGTCGAACTGCTTTGCTTTATTCTTGGCCAGGTTGTAGTTGTAAAGGAGAACTTGTTCTAAACTAGCCTACCTGGTTAAATAAATGTGAAGTAAAAAATTGTTTTTTGCCATAGCAGGCAGTGGGGGATTTGAGGGCCAATGCTGTAGTCCACCATCAGCTCCTTGGACTTACTAAAGTTGAGGGAGAGATCGTTGTCCCGGGCTCCACCCTGTAAGGTCACTTACCTCCTCCTCCCTGTAGGCCATCTCATTGTCGCCGGTGATCAGGCCTACCACCGTTGTGTCGTCAGGAAACTTGATGATGGTGTTGGATTCGTGCATGGCCACTCAGTCCTGGGTGAACATGAAGTACAGGAGGGGACAACGCACACACCCCTGTGGGGCCCCCGTGTTGAGGGTCAGCATGGCAGATGTGATGTTGCCTACCCTCACTACCTGAGGTCGGCCCTTCGGGATGTCCAGGATCCAGTTGCAGAGGGAGGTGTTCAGTCCCAGAGTCCTAAGCTTGTTGACGAGCTTGGAGTGGACAATAAGTGTGTGGACAAACACTGAACTGTAGTCAATGAACAGCATTCTCACATATGTATTCTTAGTATCTAGGTGGATGAGGGCAGTGTGGAGTGCAATTGAGATTGCGTCGTCTATGGATCTGTTGGAGCGGTATGCAAATTGGAGTGGGTCTAGGGTTTCTGGGAAGAGGAAGTTGCTGTGTGCCATAACCAGCCTCTCAAAGCACTTCATGATTACAGACGTTGACTGTTACAGGGCGGTAGTCATTGTGACATGAAGCCTTAGAGTTCTTGGGAACAGGAATAATGGTGGTCATCTTAAAACATGTGGGGATTATAGACTGGGACAAGGAGAGGTTGAAAATTACTGTTAAGATCCCTGCCAGTCTTTCTGTACATGCTCTGAGAGCACGCCCTGGTAGCTGCTGTGTAGCTGAGGTGTAGCCTAACCTACTATGTTTATGTTATTTATTTATTTTCTGAACCACTCCAAAACTAAGTTCCCTTGCGGGGAAAATAAAGTTCTTATTTTTAGTCTTCAACTTTACCATCAAGCACATGAGAATCACAATGATAACCAATCACACTGCCTGTCATTAGTTATACAGTATGCTTTATGACGTCACCATCGTGAGGCAAGAGGTTGCCAAGGGAGCCAACAAATCAAATTTTCCCCACACGTGGGCAAGCCCCCTAGCAATTAGAGTTCTAGCTAATGAGCTTCAGCCCCTTGCCATTTGAGTGACAGCTAGCAAGTGGCAAGAGAGAGAGAGAGAGCAATGACGTTGTGTACATATGTGATGTAGTATGCAATTTTCTGGGACCACTTTTGGCTCTTGAGCACTACTTTCGCAACGGCTGGCTAAAAAGTATACACAACTACTGGAGAATCGCTTTAGACCCCACAATAATAGACTGTTCCTCCTCTGCATTAGACTTTACATAGTGATTCTTTCTACCAGCTCTCACAGTTTCACATCACAATGAGACGTTCATCCACGTTTCTCAAATGTCACATTTGAAGTTGTTCCAAACATCAAAGTGTTTAACCGTTCAGACAATTTTTTAAAAAGTGCTGCATCAGAAGAGTCTGTACCTTTTCAAAAAGTAGATTACAACAAATGTTGCTGATTGATGTGCTTTTTTTTCTGGTAGCTAGATGTGTTTTCTTTCTACTAACTGTATTGGTAAGTCATGGTATTTAACAAACTTCAAAGTACACAAAAAAAAAAAAAAATATGGGTTCAACAAGCGTTCTTCTAAGATCCCCAAAGTTCGTTGAAGAACCCTAGGGTTCTTGGCACTGGAAATTGCCCCCAAAAGGTTCTTCCAAGAACCCCATAGGCGGTGGGGTTCATCAAGGAACCTCCTTAGTTGGTGGGGGTTCTTGCAGGAACCTAATTGCCCAACTGAAACATTTGGATTTGAATTTTAAAACAGACAGCAGGTGCAGACACTTAACTGAAAAAAAGTAAAGATCTCTTCAATTTAAGGTAAGGTTTGTCCCTTATATGATCTAAATTGATATTGTTTTATGACAATACCATTTATCTTTTCATATTTGTGCAAATCTTTCGAAAACAGAAAAAGGACACAACTCAATGGATATCAATCAACAAAGAGGTAAGAATATGTAGGCTATAAGAATATGTTGAAGGCTAGCTGTATTGGGTGCAGATGCCTGAACTGGTCACTTTTGTGTCTGTAGGTATACAGACAAGGAGGCAAACAAAGGTATGTCAATTGGTATTGGTTTGTTATTATGCAGATCACATTTACCCTCCTCCTCCCTTCCCTCTTCAATGAATATCCCATAAGCCATACTGTTATGGACAAGGTATGTGTATTAAAACCATTATCAAAACAGTTTTTTTCATTCACATAACCACAAAAACCAAGGTATGAATACTGTCGTGTGCATGTTTTGTTAATCATCTGTATAATAAAACAATTTTGGATTCAGACTTCACCCTCCCTACACCTCTGATGAATATAACAGGAAACCTGTTAAGTCACCATTCACTACAAAATCATTCTGGCTATAGATACAGAGAACATCAATACATTATCATCAACACGCCAGAGGAAACACCAATTTGACTTGGGGCTCTGCTGGGAGTTTACCTCATATTTGGATCTTTTTTCATTCTGCTTTGCCACTGAAATCATTAACACTGACAACTAAAATATTGTTTATTTTTATGCATATTATTAATAATATGATAATAATAAGGGGGTAGTTAAAGAAATTAACCTCAAAAGGTTCTTTGAGGATCCAGTGAAAGGGGTTATTTTTTTTCAGGTTGTAGGGAGGGTATGTCAACAATTTTTATTATACAGATATTTAACAAAACAGCATTCACACCTTGGTCTTCGTGGTGAATGTGAATGAAAAAAAAAGTGTTTTGATAATGGTTTTAATACACATACCTTGTCCATAATGTAGAGGCCTCTGGGATATTAATTGAAGAGGTAAGGGAGGAGGAGGGTAAATGTGATCTGCATAACATACCAATAGACATACCTTTGTACGCCTCCTCGTCTATATACCTGCAGACACAGACACCAAAGTGAGCAGTTCAGTCATCTGCACTCAATACAGCTAGCCGTCAACATATTCTTATTACCTCTGTTGATTGATATCCATTGAATTGTGTCCATTTTCTGTTTTAGAAAGACGGGCAGAAATATGAAAAGATAGATGGTATCATCATGAAACAATATCAATTTAGATCATATGGGGACAAAACTTAACTGAAATGTAACGACCTCCTCAATTTAGGGTAAGTGCCGAGACCTGCTGTTCTTTCAAATTCAAATGTTTCAGTTGGGCAGTTAGGTTCCTGCAAGATTCCCCACCAACTACCTCCAATGGGGTTCTTGGAAGGGGTCCTTGGAAGGGGGCCATGTTCAGTGCCAAGAACCCAAAGGTTCTCCAAAGAACTTTGGGGATCTTAGAAGAACCCCTAATTTTTTGAGTGTAGTTATACCAATTTGTAGCAGACAGATGGAAGTTGTTCCTATCACATTTTGAATGTAGTAACAATCTCTGAGAAATTGACAAACAATTTGTATTTAACTAGGCAAGTCAGTTAAGAACAAATTCTTATTTACAATGACGGCCTAGGAACTGTAGGTTAACTACCTTGTTCAGGGGCGGAACAACAGATTTTTACCTTGTCAGCTCGGGGATTCGATCTAGCAACCTTTCGATTAGTGATTGTCACAATATACTGCTCTAACCACTAGGCTACCTGCCGCCTCACAATTCAACAAATCAGTTGTGTAAAGCACTTAAGTAAAAATACTTTAAAGTACTACTCACTGTAAGTAGTTTTTTTTGGGTATCTGTACATTACTATTTACATTATTTTTTTTACATTTACTTCACTACATTCCTAAAGAAAACAATGTACTTTTTACTCCATATATTTTCCCCGACTCCCAAAAGTAAACATTACATGTTGAATGCTTAGCAGGACAGGGAAATGGTCCAATTTCACACACTTATGAAGAGAACACGTGGTCATCCCTACTACCATCTGGCAGACTCACTAAACGCAAATGCAACGCTTGTAAATTATGTGTTGGAGTGTACCCCTGGCTATCTGTAAAAAATGTAATCAAGAAAATGGAGCCGTCTTCTTTGCTTAATATAAGGAATTTGAAATTATTTATACTTTTACTTTTGATACTTAAGTATATTTACAATTGCACTTTAACTTCGTAGTCATTGTTTGATTTCAAATCCAAACTTTGAGCATTGAGCCAAAAGAAGAATAATTACTGAGGGCACTGTAAATCATATCGTAGGCCTAATAGTACTGTAGAGCTCTTTATACTTGCACACAATATAGCTGGGTCGCCTCGTCCTGCCCCTAGGGGTTCACCGCCCTACATCGCCCCAACCCAACACACCCCACTCAGCTTTAGGATCTTAGTGAAACATTCATTATTGGTTTCAGGTGTGTTAGACCAAGGTCAGAGTGACAACCGACAGTACAACAGACCCCCAGTGCCAGGACTGAGCAGCCCAGCAGCTAGGGATTGCCTAAATAGGTATCTCCCTTGACGTGGGCCCGTTTTCAGTACAGACTCCTTTGTCGTACAGTATTCCATATAAGGCATCCAGACCTTATGAAAGTTGCACAGTGTGCCATTAATCTGGTAATAAATTAAATCAGAAATGGACATTTCTGCCATCCATTGTAACATTTTGGGAGGATAACCATCCTTCAAATTAATAGCAATGCATTTCTTAGCCGCTATAAATGCTATAGTTTATTCTTATAACCATCTCCATGACTGGGAATTCTAACATATCTCTATCCATTCATTATCATCAATAGCGTCTCCCAGGTCTTCCTCACATTTTTGTTTTACTTGTTGTGTGTCATCAGGAAAAGCCTCTATCAACCCTTGATACAGTTTGGAAATCAACTTGAGGTTTGTGAGACTCTTAAAATAGCATGCAGCTTCTTGCTTGTCCAGTGTTCGCTGCACAGAGATAGTAAAGTATTGCATCTACAAAAGTTCCCCTCAGCTCCACCACAGACTGGTCTTCTCTGGCTGCCTGACCCTGATGAGACCCCGGTCACCATCTGATCCTGCTCAGATGAGGCATAACAAAGAATTACCTTGGTGTACGTTTATACATTATATTATCCAAGAATAGAATCAATGGTTCAATAATTGAAATTACCATTATCCCCAGATCCCAGACTGTAGTCTACCCATCAACTCAAGATGGAATGTTATATCCATCCACTGATTGTCACAATATACTGCAAAATTCAGACTGGTCTTCCCTGGCTGTCTGACCCCGCAGGGACACCTGTCACCATCTCATCCAGCTAAGACATGATGAGCATAGTGTTGCGTACTGACTGTGCACCAAGACAGTGACGCCTGTAGAGCTGTCAGTACCGTGTCTATGTGAAAAGTAGGAAATTAGCTGTGAGGAAGCTGACAGATCAATAACGTTACATTTCTATACTGACTGATTGGGGCAAACATTATAGATTGGAAATGCCTTTTGGCTAGCTCCAATGGTACACCCACTGACGAAAACGAGACAAGTTCATTTACTTCTGTTGAAACACACACAACTGTTCCACACACACAACTAACTACCTGACAGATAGCCAGTTCAGCTCTAGCCTCCAGCAGCTACTAGCTAGCTTAGCTCATTCACTTCAGACTGAACTTCAGTCAAGAGGGGATGAAACATTAGCGAACATTACATGTCAGTTACACTACTAGCTCAGCTCTGGGAACATTTTTCTTCTTCTTCTGTTAAGTCAAACAGTAGTTACCTTGCCAGCTACATCAGTTAAATAAAGAGTACCTCTGCACGCTCTGTGGTGACCGGCGCAGTCCTAAATCCATCTGGCTGAAACCACCATACAGCCTACCCAACCGCTCTGAGGTGCCTGCGTCTGAAAGGGGTATAAAATTATATATTTTTATGGATTTCAACTTTGCTGTATTATCATTTAACCCCTGGTTAAACTTACCTCCATGTAGCCTACTTGAGAAACACTATCTGGCAACAAATTAAGCTGTATTATCATGTTACTGCAAATCAGAGGCTATGGTTCAACAACAGTGGTGGCAAACACTGATTGAATTATTCTGTTCACCATTATTACATAAAAAACATACTTTGTGACATGATTTTGATGCAGACAGTTTCCATAGGCAACAATACATCAGACACCAAACCACCTAGACCTACTTCAGTTGCCCTCTGTAATTGACTAATTTCTGTAATTCAGGGCTCATCTGTAAAAGAGACCTTGGTCTCAGTATGACTCCCTGATAAAATAAAGGTTTTTAAAAAAGTATCAGACTACTGTAGGCTACTCATACTACTACAACCTCTACCGCTACAGTATTGCAGTAAAGAAAGTGTTAAAACTCCCTCTGCACTAGAGGGCTATGGGACTGTAGCGCAAATATTTGTTTACAGTGTCCGTAAACACATATTTGTGATGGAAAGAAGGAGGGCAAGTGAGTCGATGTGCAATCCAAAAAATGTGATCATCATTGAAAGGGAAAAGGCGCAACACGCACACAGTCTACCATGGTGAGCAAGCATTGCTCGTTTTCATTTTCAATTAACATTGAATCCCCAGTTATTTGTCTGCCTGCAAATCGTCCTCCTAAAAGTGTTTGACCCCAACACACTCATCCAACATATTACTACTTTACTCAAATTATCTACATTTACCTTAAGGCTTTTCTACTTGTATATATTTTTAAACAAATTCTAGATCTAACGTCTAATTTACCACAACATCGTTTTGTTGAAATATCCCTAAAAGTTGTGATGAGACAGAGGGAATTTTTTGTTGAGCAAGAGCAGTGGCAGCCAGTGAAAGTGTTTGGAAAATAATTGGGTGACATCTTGTGGCCTTTATGTCAGTTACACTCATATTTGTCTCCGTTAAAAATAATCGCACTTCTAAAAGGTAGGCTATGAAACGTAGCTCAAGAGAAATTGAAAGTCTCTCTAACTTTGCTCTGTTCAAACTATGACGGTATAGCCTCATAATGGTCCATGTGAGAAGCTCTGCTAATTTAACCTATTTCTTAGGTTATTTCTGCACATTTTGATATTGCCTATAGTGACCATGGCTGACAAGTGATCTGCGTTACATGACTCAAATCACATTGCGAGACTTGTGTTCGGGACCAGTTCTTGCGGTAACGGGTGGGAGTCGGACAGAGACAGACAGTTGGTGCGGTATGAAAAGCTGCGGGTGCGGACGGGAGCGGGATGAATTCATCAATCCCGTGCAGACCTCTACTCTGCACCCACTCAGTGTACTTCTACTACTAGCCTGTGAATGTTCATTTACTGCAGAAGCGTTTCTGTTTAAACTGTTTTACCACAGCTGTTCCCCAATTTCAGACGACCACACTGGTAGCTACAGTATCCCAATCCTACTACTCCACTGTCTCAATTTACCAGTACAACTCAAATATGTAGCTGCAAGACAAACAAAGCTGGCAAAAAAAAATGCAGACAAAAGTTATCAGATTTTACCATCACATACAACTAGCTTCAACATGAATGGACTACATGTAATGTGGATTAGGAAAAGTGGCTAACACTGGCATCCATTAAATTGGCTTTTATTTTCGGTGTGAGCGGTCTTCTGATTCTGGTCATAGAATACATGCATACACAATGTCTTGTATTACGTCACCATTGTAATTCAAGGAATTGCTGTGGGAGACAAAAGAGGTCTGATTTCAATTCCATGGCTGGATCAAGCTACAGTTCTACATGTTCTATTGTTGAGTCAAATTTCATTCTAATTTAGAAGTTTAGGGCTAATCAGATAATCAACAGCAGCCCCTAAACAAATGGCTGTACTTTACTACTATGCAGCCCATTGGCCTTAAGGAGGGAATAGGGGTCATTTGGGACACAGCCTAAATGTGTATACTGGCTTTTTATGATAAAAAAAAAAGGTCAAATAAATCAGTAAATGTGACAGATGTGTGGGTTGTCTGCCTGTTAGGTGTTCATGTCGGAGCCGAGGAAGCCCAGTCAGAAGCTGAAGGTGTGGTTCGGAGAGTACTGGAACGTGTCTGACTTCCTGGCCATCCTCCTCTTCCTGGTGGGGCTGGCACTGCGCTGGCACAGCGGGTCCTACCGGACAGCAGGTCGGATCACCTACTGCCTGGACATCATCTTCTGGTATGTCCGGATGCTGGACCTGCTAGCGGTCAACCAGCACGCTGGACACTACCTCACCATGATCACCAAGATGGTGAGTACAGCCTTTCCTTCCTTGGGCTAACATCTAGGGTACGTACAAAACTATATTCCCTATATAGTGCACTACTTTTGTAAGCCATTTCAGGCGCACCCTACTGGGTTAGTGTAATAGAGATCCTGAGTGACGCAGCGGTCTAAGGCACTGCATCACAGTGCTAGAGGCGCCACTACAGACCAGTGTTCAATCCCGGGCTGTATCACAATTGGCCCAGCGTCGTCCGGGTTAGGAGAGGTTTTGGCCAGGGTAGGCAGTCATTGTAAATAAGAATTTGTTCTTAACTGACTCGCCTAGTTAAATAAAATACATAGCTCCACCTAATCACAGCCCAGTGTGTTACGGTGAGTGAATGAGGACCCAAAAGCGAACTAACTTAAACAGAGCTTCTTTAATAACCAAACGTAGGTAGGCTCAGATAGACCGGCAGATTCCGACAGGACAGGACAAGGTTACAGCAAACAGGACGATAGTCTGGTTCAGGCATGAAACACAACAAACAAGAATCCGACAAGGACAGGAACAAAAACAGAGAGAGATATAGGGACCTAATCAGAGGGAAAAAGGGAACAGGTGGGAAACGGGGTGAATTGGTAGTTAGGAGGAGACAAGGCACAGCTGGGGGAAAGAGGGGGAGAAAAGGTAACCTAACAACGACCAGCAGAGGGAGACAGGGTGAAGGGAAAGGACAGAAACACACAACATGACAATACATGACACAGTGTTTTTAGAATCTTGGTCTATAGCCCTCAAACACAACTCTGGAACTCAATGTCACGATCGTCAAACAAAAACATTGAAACAAACAACGCAAATAATGGTCAGAGTGTGACACTCAAAGCCAGTTCCACTGCATTTTTTCATTGTTCCCTTCAAATCAGGGAGTGATTTAGACCTGGAATACCAGGTGTGTGCAATGAATTATCAGGTAGAACAGAAAACCAGCGTGCTCCAGACCTCGTAGGGTAAGAGTTGAATACCCCTGGTTTATAAGGACCCAAAGGGATGCACATTGTAGTTATAGTCTAGCAATAAAATATCTGATAAAGCGAATCAAGGGCTTGTTGATGAGAATCAGGGATTTTATTTTGTTGCTTGGACAACTAAAATGTGCACCCTTGTGTGACCCCCTAGCACCAGGATCAAAAAAACTTGTGCCACATAGGGATGTGACGCTCATGGAATTTTGGATAACATTTATTTGTCAGCCAAATGACCGTGGTCACCATTATAGAATTAGTAGAACCGGCGTCCCCATTCAAATAAATTATGGCATAATGGGTGTACTGGTGGCCATTGCGAGTGTACCCATAGGATCAAAGCAGGAAGTAAAAGCAGGAAGTGTACCCATTAATATGTCCTATGATTTGTGATTTGTGATGTGATTACCATGGAAATTACCAGCCAGCCATTGCGAGGGAGTTTATTAGCCAAATTTCCAGGCTTAGATGTTCCAAGCCTGTTCTATTCATTATATTTCTAGGTGTGCTGCTGCTGCAGGGAGCGGGGCGTTGCCTAGGCTTGTTTCAGCAAGGAGCAACAAAGTTTCATTATGTTGTAAAGAGTCCATGTTACCGCAGAAATGGGCTCAACCGCACAAATGCCTGGCCATCTCTTCTTCAGTCAGCTGTTCGGTTCACAAAAAAGAAAACAGTTATGACGGTTATTTTATTTTCATGGTGGTCTTCATACATAACCGTTGGTTACACAGTTATACAGTAATTGTGCCAGCCCTAATGCCACAGCATAGGGAAGTATTCAGACCCCTTTACTTGGTGGAGGCCCCTGTGTTCTTGGGGACCTTCAACGCTGCAGACATTTTTTGGTAACCTTTCCCAGATCTGTGCCTCGACACAATCCTGTCTCGGAACTGTACGGACAATTACTTCGACCTCATGGCTTGGTTTTTGCTCTGACACGCGCTGTCAAATGTGGGACCTTATATAGACAGGTGTGGGCATTTCCAAATCATGTCCAATCAATTGAATTTACCACAGGTGTAAAAACAAGGATGATCAATGGAAACCGGATGCACCTGATCTCAAGTTCGAGTCTCATAGCGAAGGTCTGAATACCTATGTAAATAAGGTATTTCAGTTTTACATTTTTTATACATTTGCAAACATTTCTAAAAACCTGTTTTCACTTTATCATTATGGGGTATTGTGTGTAGATTGATGAGGATGTATTTTTATTTGATCAATTTTAGAATAAGTCTGTAACGGAACAAAATGTGGAAAAAAGTCAAGGGGTCTGAATACTTTCCGAATGCACTGTAGTTCTAAAAAGGGCTTATAATTGAACATTTTATCATGATAAAAAAAACAAAAAACAATTTGTGATACAAATGTAAAAAGTATGTCAAACATCCTTCCTCTCAATTAAGTTTCCATGTGAGAATTGCCAGATACCAAAAATATTCACCACTCCCGCTTGCGTGGAATCGGCCATTTTAAAATATTTTCCTCTATGTTCTCGACCCATCTGCTCAGACCAGTAACATGTTTTACATTGTGGTCATGATGGCCATCGTGCTGCTGAGTTTCGGGGTGTCCAGGAAGGCCATCTTGTCTCCAGATGAAGCTCCGTCATGGAGCCTGCTCAGAGATGTGGTCAACCAGCCGTACTGGATGATGTTTGGAGAAGGGTACCCCGATGAAATAGACGGTGAGTAACTACAAACCAGTGACCAGGTACAGTTGTGCTTCCGTTTGGTTGGAGTTGCTTGCAACACCAGAGTTGTGAGGGTGACTCCTGCATGGGCCACAGTCAATGGGAATATGGTGCCATTTGAGACCCCTTGTCCCTTTTGTGTTTATGGCAGCCTGTGCAGAAGGCAAGCCGTGTGCCCCCGGGGCTTTCCTCCACCCTTTCCTCCAGGCCGTCTACCTCTTCTTCCAGTACCTCATCATGGTCAACGTCCTCCTTGCCCTTCTCAAGTAGGGACTCTAAACCCTCCATTAAAAAATAGAAATTGTCTTTTGAATCTGTCTTTCTCTGCCTGATTGTGTCTTCATGTTTATGCTTTATGTACAAATAGGGTTTTGCAGCATCTCTCAGTGCTTTACGGTTTGTTATGGATCTTTTTTTTTGACAGCAATGTCTACTTTAAAATGAAGTCCACGTCCAAAAAGCTGTGGATGTACAACCGTTACCGTTACATTATGACCTATCAGGAGAAGCCGTGGCTGCCCCCGCCCCTCATCAGCCTGAGTCACGTGACCCTGTGTGTGACCGCCATTTACCGGAAACACAGGGGCTTGTCTGAGAAGGAGAGGGACTCCTGTCGGCTTAGTGAGTGTGTGTGTGTGTGTGTGTGTGTGTGGGGGGGGGCGTGTTTTTGGATGAGTACAACTGATTTAGCCTTAGTCTACTATACTGATGTTCTATGACAGTATTGATTCAAAGCATTTCCACATGGTAGGAAAATGCTACAGTACTTCTAAGTGAGTGTATGTGTGTTTGAAATATGGACTTGTTTGTAATCTTTCTCTCCTTCTGTCAGAGCTTTACCTCGGCCGAGAGGAGCTGAAGAGGCTTCATGAGTTTGAGGATAGGTGTGTGATAGCTTATTTCCACGAGAAAAAACAAGATGTTCTCTGCAGCCAGATCCACAGGATCCAAGCCACTGCAGAAAGGTGAGACTGAGATTTCGATAGCCATAGAGTTTTCAATAGCCATAGAGATACCCTTTTTGTGACTCCCCTGAATGTCTCTGTGTCCTTGACCTGACAGGGCTGAGGAGATGGGTGTAGTTATTGGTGAGGTATCTGAAAGGGTCCATTTCATCCAGGACAGCCTGCAGGTGCTGGACAGCCAGCTGGGCCAGCTGCAGGTCCTGTCCGCCCTGGCCGTGGACACCCTCACCCTACTGTCGGCCTCTGACAGCCTGCAGCAGAAGGAAGCCCACCTGGGATACTGCCGGCCGATTGCCCACTCCCATCACTACTCACCCAACAGCTGTACCCTCCCCCACATTGACATCACGCCCTGCCACACACCCAAGGCCTACCACAGCACCCCACCCTCCCTGCTGTGGGGCCTCACCTCCCTCAGCCACCGTCCGCCACTGGAGTGGCACCCGGGAACATGGGGGGACGGTGGTCGTGAGGGGTGGGGGGCTGGCGAGACAAAAGAGGAAGAGAAGGTACAGAGTATCATGGTGCATCACAGTGGTGAGGTATGGCCGGTTGATTATGGCTTTGGCCCCCATGACTCTCTCCCTCACCTGGGCGGTGCAGGGCACAGAGACAAGACACCCTGTGAGTCGTGCGGGCCTTCCCACTGTGGCTCTCCCCTGCACCCCTGGACCTGGGCTGTAGAGGGTTCTCTGGAACCTCCTCACTGCAAACCCTGGGCCTACTATGACCCTGAGATGTCCATGGAGGAGGACAAAGAGGGGGAGGTTGGGCAGCCCTTTAATGTGGATGTGTCGAGGGCCTCTAGCCATGACTTTCTGTTGTTGGACCCCCAGGACGAGAGAGGCTGTGGGGCCATGGGTTTGGTGAACCCTTCCTTCTGTAAGGATGACGACCCTGGGGCAGCTAGCCCCAGACTGGGCCAGTGGGGCAGGAAGTGTCCTCGTCGGTGGACATGTCTGTCCAGGGACCAGCCGCATAGACACAGGCGCTCTCCTTCCTCTAGCATGGAGAACATGGCTCTATCTAATCCCTCCCTGAGGCCATTACAAGCCTCTTTCCCCGCCCTCGACTGCCTATCAGGGGAGCGGAGCTTCACAGCTGACATACCCCTTGGCTGCAGTAAAAGCAGAGGTACTGTACCACCCTCTTTGTATTATGTACCACATTTCAAATCAAATCAAATGTTATTTGTCACATGCTTCGTAAACAACAGGTGTAGACTAACAATGAAGTGCTTATTAATGGGCCCTTCCCAACAATGCAGAAGGAAAAAAATGAAAAATAGTAGAAAAACAATAACACAAGGAATAAATACATAATGAGGAACGATAACTTGGCTTTATACACGGGGTACCAGTACTGAGTCAATGTGCAGGGGTGCGAGGTAATTGAGGTAGATATGTACATATAGGTAGGGATAAAGTGACTACGCAATGGGATAGATAATATACAGTAACAGCAGCGTGCAGTATTTGATGAGGCAAAATAGTTTGTGCAAAAAGGGTCAATGTAGCTATTGGTTAACTATTTAACTAACTATTTAGCTGTAGGCCATCATTATAAATAAGAATGTGTTATTAACTGACTTGCCTAGTTAAATAAAGGTTAAATAAAACAATTCTAAAATTAAAAGCAGTTTTATAGCTTAGGGATAGGAGCTGTTCAGTGGTACAGCTTACGTGTGGTAGCAGAGAGAATAGTCTATGACTTGGGTGGCTGGAGTCTTTGACAATTTTTAGGGCCTTAGGGCCTTCCTCTGACACCGCCTGGTATAGAGGTCCTGGATGGTAGGGAGCTCGGCCTCAGTGATGTACTGGGCCGTCCGCACTACCCTCTGTGGCGCCCTGCGGTCGGATGCCAAGCGGTTGCCATACGAAGCTGTGATATAGCCAGTCAAGATGTTCTTAATGGTGCAGATGTGAATGCTACGGGACGATAGTTATTTAGACAGGTTAACTTGGCCACATACCCATATACGAGTACAATACCCATAAAGTAAAGATTCCACTAATCCACTTCCCAATGCATCTCTAGTGATTCTACCTGTCCTGGTTGTGTTTTGCAGAGTGGTCCAAGTCGTCTGACCTGGCGATGACCTCAGGGAGCAGAGAGAGGTGTCAGGCCAGGAAGACAGTCAAGATTTTGGAGGGGAGTTCTTCAGATGCTGTAAGACAGACAGGCAGACAGACAGACAGACAGACAGACCAGACCAGACCAGACCAGACCAGACCAGACAGGTGTCTGAACACTGAATCTGTTCAATCATAGACTCAAACAGCATCAGCCATTTACTGCTAGGTCCTGCACAGTGCCAGTCTAACGGAGCCATAGCTATTTATATCAGTACATGTAAAGCTGTGTATATCCCATGTATATTGATTGATTTGAGATGACCCTTCATTGACCTCTTTGCTCCGGTGAAACAGGTGGACTCTTACCTTTCTGACGTGTGCAGGAAGAGGAGGCGCAGGGGAGGAGAGCCTGTGTGCTGGTCTGCATCTGCTAGCCTCAACAAGTTCAGTATGTGTCAATGTGCAGTTCCCATAGAGCCAGAAACAGGGCACACCTTTCTTTGCCATAGATCACTTCTGTGACAGCATTGTAAAGCTGCACTCCATCTCTATGACAGTGCTCTACCCAAAATGTCTGAATGTACCCGAACCTAAAGCTATGGATATATCCTACACTCTTAGAATAAAGGGTTACAAAACGATTCTTCGGCTGTCCCCATAGGAGAACCCTTTTTGGTTGCAGGTAGAAGGCTTTTCTGTTTCCATGTAGGACCCTCCATGTAGAACCCTCTGACTTCATATCAGCTTTTGACGATTCACCATTATCTTTTCACCAAACACCCTCTGATGTCAATATTGTTACAGATTTGGAACCCCTGGATACTTTGCAGAAAGAGCATTTTTCACGTCAGGTAAGATTTTATGTTGTGTATAAGCAGTTATATTTTCTGTATTATAAACATGTTAAAGGTCCAATGCAGTTTTTTTTTTTTTATCTCAATATCAATTCATTTCTGGGTAACAATTAAGTACCTTAACTGTGATTGTTTTCAGTTAAAATGGTAAAAAAATATATATATATTAAAAAATAGCTTCTTAGCAAAGGGCAATTTCTCAAGGAAGAATTTTTCTAGGACCGAAAATTTGCTGTTATTCGCAGAGTAGTTTGGAATTCTTTGGTATTTGTCTATGAACTAATTTACTGTGTAGTGATGTCGTCTTGGAAGGCCAAAACGCCATCCCACCTAAACAGGCTTTTCAAACAGCTCTTACACTAAAAGGTCATTATCATAATTTTCACAAATTCATAGTATTATTCCAACCTCGTAGTGTGAAAATATATACAAAAAACAGTGAAATCATGTTTTTGACTGCCATGGGCCCTTAAGTAATAAAACCGTGGAGATGTATACTGTATAGCGATATCTCTATATGGGTTGAAGACTGTTTAAAGATGTTCAGCTAAAACTATGGCTGCGTTCCAAGCTGACTACATTGCAGTTGCCTGCCAGATCTCACAGCGTCTGGATAGTTGTTTAATTATCAGCTAACCATATCAGATGACATACGGTGCCTTGTGAACGTCTACTCACCCTTGCAATTTATATGTTTTTGCCTTAAATTTCTATTTTCCCCACCACTGATCTACAGTTTACTCCACATTTAAGTGAAAGAAAAACTATATAATCAGAAATGAATACAAATTTTTTAACAAAGGCGTCGTGATTGCAAAGGTCTTCACACCCCAGGAGCAAATATTTTCATAAAGAATCACAATTTCTTGATTGGTGTCCATCTGTTGGCAAAAGTAGTGGCTCTCTTAATTTGAGAGCAACTTCCTCTGCCTATCATGTATCAAGGTAAGACCCAAGTGCAGATGGAGTTGAAGTAACAATGTTCATTGTTACAACAGGGGCAGGCAAATGACAGGTCATGGCAGGTAGGGGTCGATAATCCAGAGTAAGAGCAAAGATGCAGGACGGCAGGCAGGCTCAGGGACGGGCAGAGTGGTCAGGAGGGCGGGTACAGGGTCAAGACAGGCAAGGGTCAAAAACCAGGAGGACGGGAAAAAGAGAGGCTGGGAAAAGACAGGCACAAGGACAGGTGAAACTAATCAGGGCGTGACACTGCCTCTATAACGTCAGAGGATAGTGTATAGAGAATTTTGCCATACATCAATCATTTCCAACCAAACTGACTGAGCAATTTTGACCAAAAACAATGAATATATGTTGGCCTAAAAGTTTTACATAATTGGTGGAATATTATTCAAAATGATTCACAGCCGCAATTGCAGCAAGTGTTAACTCTGGGGTGTGAAGACCTTTGCAATCAAGATATCAGTTAGTTATTATTGTTAGTCATTTTTGAAATGTTTTATACATTTTCTTTCACTTTGAAAATGTGGAGTAAGTTGTGTAGATCGGAAAGAAAAAAATCTAATTTAATCCCTTTTTAAATAAAAATTTAAGGCAGCAGTATGTGCAAACTGTGCAAGGGGATGTGTAGACTTTCACTAGGCACTGTAGCAATCTGATGCCCGACTGTGCCGTCGATGACATAGCAATCAACTATTGGTTGATGCAATGCAACAACTGTTATGTATGTTCTGCTCTTCTCCTGTAGGATTCTAGTCAGTCCGTGTGGACCAGCTGGGTCCGCTCTGTCAGCCGCAGGTCCCTCTCTGTCAGCCGCAGGTCCTCGTAAGTCTGCATGGGGCGGGATGAGCTTATGAGATCACATGTACTGTACATGTACCCTTTTTTACACTATCCCGGTTCGGCTTAGTAGTGTAAAAAGTCAAAATGGAGTCCGACCCGGGTTCAAAAATGTTATTGAACTTTCAAATACTTTTGAGCGTTTGATTGAGCCTACCTGGAGTGACAGATGAGCGTGGTTTACAGTTTTTGTACTATCCCATTGGTTCCATTGCGCCAGACAAGATCAATCAACCACAGCTAGTGATTTGCTAGCAGTTAACTAGCAGTTAGTAATTGAAGGAAAACACATTTGATCTCAGGTCTGCATGGAGTAGTGCTGGAATTGTGGAGAAAGTCGTCATTGTGGAAGTACTGAAGTTGTGTATAGTAGGATAGTTTTATCTGTTCTGTATGTTCTTCTGTTTTAGAGTGCAGGGTGGGATCACACCTGAAGGTAGGCAACCTGACTCATGTCTAGATAAATTGCTTGTATATAAAAATGTATATATTCGTTTTCACTCTCATTCTTTTTCTCATCTTTCCCCTCTTCTAGAATATTCACCTTCCAAATGAAAGTCGTAATTGTTAACTGTAATTGTTCATTTTGTTCTGTTCTTTGTTTACTCTGTGTTTGTCTGTTACATTTCAATCGATGGAAGACCTGGACCCACACTACTCAGGTACCCCCCAACAATCACATAAATCATATTTAAAAAATATAGCTGCAAGCAGCAATGAACGGTCTTCACAGGTTGACAGATAGGACACAAGATCAGTTGGATAACAAAGTAAGCACTTTATCATGTGGGAACTATCTTATTTTATGTGCAAACAGTGAAAGCATCACCATGTTTGTCTCTCAATACCACACGGATGACACTAGCAGGACCAGATTACCGAACGGGCCGAAGGGCATGTGCCCTGTGGTCCCCGACCTCCAGGGGGCCCTACCAAATGTATTAATTTTTTGGGGGTTGTGGGCCCCCTGGAGGTCGTCGATGATAGCAAAATAGCATATGATAGCAAAATGTGTTGAATTGCAGGAAATTAGTTTTACAACTGCAAAATTCCCTCCCAGCCTCATGGCAAAAGGTGTAGAATAGCAGGAAATTAGCTTTAAAAATGCAAAATGTTAAAGGGTAATTTCACTGCTGCTCTATTCCACTATATATGTCCATTAATATGTTATTAACATATCATGTGTCATAAAAATAGATAATTTCTTCACTACACGAGAATATCAGCGTTTCTGCATCTCATTTCCTTGTTGTAAGCCAACCACAATATCTAGAATTCATAGCGATTTCAGGACATGTATCGCCCCGCTATTTCTCCAGTTCATGTGGAGAAATAGCAAAATGTCTGTGTTTGTAACCAGCACTTTCGGCCAGAGGATTTCTAAACTGCTGAGTTTTCCAGGTCGTCAAACGTTGAAAAGTGAAGCTATTCCATCTATTTTCCCTTGATGTGGAGAAATAGCTAAATGTCTGTGTTTGTAACCAGCACTTTCGGCCAGAGGATTTCTAAACTGATGGGTTTTCCAGGTCGTCAAACGTTGAAAAGTGAAGCTATTTCATCTATTTTCCCTTTCAAAAAAGAAGGCATCCGATCAGCCAGCATCAGCGCAGCAGAAAATAAGTCATGCTGAGGTAAGGTAGCTAACATTACCTAGCTAACTAGCTAGCGAACTACATTTGTTTATCTAAACCAAAATCTAGCTAGCTAGCTAGATTTAATAATATACTAGCTAGACATTCCAAAGCATATCAATATAATTAGCCAGCTGCTATCTGGCGACGTAGCTTTGCAAGCTAACGTTAGCTTCATTAGATTATGTTAGTTACAGCCTACCGGACCGTATCAGGTCTAGCTATCAACATCAAGCTCAACACTATGGCTCCATGATGAGGAGATACAGTGCATTCAGAAAGTAGTCAGACCCCTTGACTTTTCCCACATTTTGTTACGGTATAGCCTTATTCTAAAATTGATTAGATTAATTGTTTTCCTAATCAATCTACACGCAATACCCCATAATGACAAAGCAAAAACATTTTTTTTTTAAACATTGCAAATGTATTAAAACAAAAAAAACATAAATACCTTATTTACATAAGTATTCAGAGCCTTTGTTATGAGACTTGAAATTGAGCTCAGGTGCATCCTGTTTCCATTGATCATCCTGGAGATATTTCTACAACTTGATTGCAGTCCACCTGTAGTAAATGCAGGGTTGGTCCTACAAAGCCAGAGACCCCTGATGGGAGAGCATAATATACAAAGGAAATCTCAAAGCTACTAACGAGAATCTTGACGACCTCATACCTAGCCGGTGGGGATTCCGGTGGGGTACCCCCACCCAGGTAGTGGTAGTGCTGACAACACTGGCTGCAGTAACCTATGGGGAGGGGGTCACAGTTGGACAATCAGAGAGAGGTTATATTATTGTGACCCTGGTGGCACAAAATAATCAAAGGTATGACTGCACAGAGGTGCTTGGGAAAATGGTCACAACGGGGGACCAATGTGTGTGTTTCAGGGGAAGGGGGTGTATCTGATCTCCATCACCTAGGACTTGACATTGGTTAATCTAATCTCCCCATTTTTGCATATTTTCTCAATCTTGCATGCTTTCTCAAACAGCTGTAACTGTATATGCATTCGTAAATCAAGTCCTTTCTTGAGTTGAGCTCTGGGATGTAACAACTGTTGAGCATTTGAGCTTATGGTTGATTGTGGGGGAAAGGGTTTGAGAGTGTGTGTGTTTGTGTGTGTGTGTGTGTGTGTGTGTGTGTGTGTGTGTGTGTGTGTGTGTGTGTGTGTGTGTGTATCCCACATCTGTTGCAAGGGGGTAAGAATGTTAGGGACAATATCTGGCCAAAATCTAAACTGCACCTGGGCTGGAATAATACATTATGGCCTTTGGCTTGCATTTCAAAGATGATGGTACAAAACAAATACAAAAAAACTGTTTTTTTTCCTTTGTATTATCTTTTACCAGATCTAATGTGTTATATTCTCCTACATTCCTTTAACATGTCCACAAACTTCAGTGTTTCCTTTCAAATGGTACCAAGAACATGCATATCCTTGCTTCAGGGCCTGAGCTACAGGCAGTTAGATTTGGGTATGTCATTTTAGGCGAAAATTGAAGAAAGGGGCCCATCTTTAAGAGGTTTTAAGTCTGGAAAAACTCCAGGGCTGGATGGCATACCAGTTGAGGTATACCAAACTTTTTTTGACATACCCAGAAGATCGTTGTTACCATGTGTAAACCACTCTTATGTTAATGGTGGATTATTGGACACTCAACAAGAAGGTCTGAATTCATTATTACTGAAACAGGATACAAGTGGTAAATATAAAGATCCGGTCCATTTAAAAAAATTGGAGTCCCCTTACAATGTTGTGATGCAAAAATTATAGCAAAATGTATAGTACATATAATTAAAAAGGTATTGTCGGATATTATTCATTCTAATCAGAGAGGTTTTTTATATTGACGATACATTGGAGATAATATAAGACAAGTACTGGAAACTGTAGAACACTATGAAAAATCTGGGAAACCAGACCTGCTATTCATAGCTGACTTTGAAAAGGCTTTTGATAAAGTATGACTGGAGTTTATATGTAAATGCCTGGAACATTTTAAACTTTGGAGAGTCTCTTATAAAATGGGTTAAAGTCATGTATAGTATCCCTAGGTGTAAAGTAGCAAATAATGGCTACTTCTCAGAATGTTTTAAACTGTCAAGAGGAGCGAAACAAGGTTGTCCACTATTGGCATATCTATGCTGGTTGAGAGAATGCCAAAAGTGTGCAAAGCTGTCATCAAGGCAAAGGGTGGCTATTTGAAGAATCTCAAATATAAAATATATTTTGATTTGTTTAACACTTTTTTGGTTACTACATGATTCCATATGTGTTTTTTCATAGTTTTGATGTCTTCACTATTATTCTACAATGTAGAAAATAGTAAAAATAAAGAAAAGCCCTTGAATGAGTAGGTGTTCTAAAACTTGTCGATATAGGTTCAGAACCTTTGTGAAAGAAATAGATGGTTGAGGTTATAGGATGGACAGGAGTAAAAACAAACAAAATATAACTATTGTAAAATAGACTTTGCCTTTAAAATGTATATAGTATGTATAAGCTGGAAGTATAAGTATAAGCGTTGTTGTTCACTAGTTTACTCTAATTAGGGGAGGGGTGGTAGGGTTAGAAAATAATAAAGGAAAATATGATGTTTTAATGTCTGTACTGTATGTGTATGTACAGTGCCTTGCGAAAGTATTCGGCCCCCTTGAACTTTGCGACCTTTTGCCACATTTCAGGCTTCAAACATAAAGATATAAAACTGTATTTTTTTGTGAAGAATCAACAACAAGTGGGACACAATCATGAAGTGGAACGACATTTATTGGATATTTCAAACTTTTTTAACAAATCAAAAACTGAAAAATTGGGCGTGCAAAATTATTCAGCCCCTTTACTTTCAGTGCAGCAAACTCTCTCCAGAAGTTCAGTGAGGATCTCTGAATGATCCAATGTTGACCTAAATGACTAATGATGATAAATACAATCCACCTGTGTGTAATCAAGTCTCCGTATAAATGCACCTGCACTGTGATAGTCTCAGAGGTCCGTTAAAAGCGCAGAGAGCATCATGAAGAACAAGGAACACACCAGGCAGGTCCGAGATACTGTTGTGAAGAAGTTTAAAGCCGGATTTGGATACAAAAAGATTTCCCAATCTTTAAACATCCCAAGGAGCACTGTGCAAGCGATAATATTGAAATGGAAGGAGTATCAGACCACTGCAAATCTACCAAGACCTGGCCGTCCCTCTAAACTTTCAGCTCATACAAGGAGAAGACTGATCAGAGATGCAGCCAAGAGGCCCATGATCACTCTGGATGAACTGCAGAGATCTACAGCTGAGGTGGGAGACTCTGTCCATAGGACAACAATCAGTTGTATATTGCACAAATCTGGCCTTTATGGAAGAGTGGCAAGAAGAAAGCCACTTCTTAAAGATATCCATAAAAAGTGTTGTTTAAAGTTTGCCACAAGCCACCTGGGAGACACACCAAACATGTGGAAGAAGGTGCTCTGGTCAGATGAAAGCAAAATTGAACTTTTTGGCAACACAGCAAAACGTTATGTTTGGCGTAAAAGCAACACAGCTGAACACAGGTTTGGGCCTGCTTTTCTTCAGCAGGGACAGGGAAGATGGTTAAAATTGATGGGAAGATGAATGGAGCCAAATACAGGACCATTCTGGAAGAAAAACTGATGGAGTCTGCAAAAGACCTGAGACTGGGACGGAGATTTGTCTTCCAACAAGACAATGATCCAAAACATAAAGCAAAATCTACAATGGAATGGTTGAAAAATAAACATATCCAGGTGTTAGAATGGCCAAGTCAAAGTCCAGACCTGAATCCAATCGAGAATCTGTGGAAAGAACTGAAAACTGCTGTTCACAAATGCTCTCCATCCAACCTCACTGAGCTCGAGCTGTTTTGCAAGGAGGAATGGGAAAAAATGTCAGTCTCTCGATGTGCAAAACTGATAGAGACATACCCCAAGCGACTTACAGCTGTAATCGCAGCAAAAGGTGGCGCTACAAAGTATTAACTTAAGGGGGCTGAATAATTTTGCACGCCCAATTTTTCAGTTTTTGATTTGTTAAAAAAGTTTGAAATATCCAATAAATGTCGTTCCACTTCATGATTGTGTCCCACTTGTTGTTGATTCTTCACAAAAAAATACAGTTTTATATCTTTATGTTTGAAGCCTGAAATGTGGCAAAAGGTCGCAAAGTTCAAGGGGGCCGAATATATCAATACCAAACTGTAATGGCTCATCGTGGTAATAGCTTTAATGAACCTACAATGTTTCAAGTAGATAGGCCATTGTGGAGCAGATTTATGAAGGATTTAAATGGACACATTTAAATTTCCTAATTGTATCTATAATTCAGCCATCTCTTAACCAACCCCTTAGCTTTTCTCAAACTAAGTTAAGAGATGTACCATGTGCTTACCTACTGCATTTGGTGTTATTTAGAAAATCATTTTAAAAAAGTTACCAATCTGTGCTTGAGTTATTTGACCATGTCACGAAAAAATAACACACAGAAACAATAGGTTTCACAGCTTTTTTGTGAACCACAAAAACATTTCTAATACTATATTACCTCATTCCATGTGTGTTTTTATCTGGCTATGTTGTGTTATATTGTGTTCCATTGTGCTGTGTTATGATTAGTTATATTGTGTTGTGTTGTTGCCATGTCAGCCATGGAAAAGAACAACCTGATGAGGCTTGCTCACACCATACCTTTCACACCTGGCTCCATAATGAGTAAGTCATCAGCCAGTTACGTTAAAGGGATAGTTCACTGTTTTTGAATTTTAGATCTTTTTTTACTCCTAGGTTGTGGTTGTTTCCTCTAAAATGTTCTTAAATTTGTTAGCTGGTTTATGTAGCAATTTCTAGAATAATCTGGCTAGCATTGTATGAGAATATAGCAATGCGACTGGAATTGGCTGTTTCTGTTAGGGATTGATTCAGAAGCATGCCATCTCCCCCATTGTTGCATGGTCCCTGGCAGCGGGAGAGGAGGTGAGTGTCTACTCCCTGGAGGAGGTAGAAGCTGCAGGTGCGGAGTCCTCCGTAATCTCCTGGTCGCCCCGGGGGCTGTCTGCAGTGCTGCAGCCGCTGTCCAGCGAGGGCTGTCTAGATGGGGCCCTGCGCAGGGCCATGCGCGTGTTGTGTACCTGGGCCGAGGGGGACATCCTGAGTGTGGGCTGTGTGTACGTGGTCAAAGCCTTCCAGCCCAAGGTGATCCGAACCTGGCAGAGGGTCTTCCACAGCGACACCCCCCTCCAACTCTGTCTGCGGGTATACAATTAATATATAACTTCTTCATATACATTGTATACTGTAACATCATATATTGTTGCTAGGGCCAGGAGTGTTTTCTGACTATGAGACCTGTTAAACTCTGGGCCCTGGTTATTGTTAGCCTATAGTATCCTATAGTTATAGGCTATAATTGGCGCTCAGATTCTTTACTTGTTCAGGTCACACAGTCAGGGAAAACTCCTGGTCCTACTTATGTATATCCACTTTCCACAGACAGCTGTTCACAACACCTTATTTTCGTTGCGTCTATTCGTTGTCTTCTTATTTTTGACCCTAATGTTTTACTTGGCATGTATTACATCCACTAATAGCATCATTCTGGCCATCTCTTGTCCTTACAGGAGATACAGCAACAGAGAGCTGCTCAGAAACTCATGCACGTGTTCAACCAAGTCAAACCAGAAAATGTGCCCCTTTCTCCCAGGTTTGTACTCAACATCTAGGACTTGTCTACATTACACGTGTGTGTGCGCTTGTGTGAGCTGATTGACTCTGTCTGTGTAACGTTGAGTAAGGATGGGAGACAGGCGCAGGAATACGTAATAGGTGTTTTTTAATTATCAGCCCAAAACAAAAGAACGAGGTGTAAAACCTCTACAATAAGTCACAGGACGAGACCCGTAATAACAAAAATATCTGTCGCACCAAAAACCAAATGAAACAGAGCACAGGTACTCACAAGACCAACGGTCATGGGACAATGATCGACAAGGACAATGGGGAACAGAGGGCACATATATACACATACTAATCAGGGGGAATGGGAACCAGGTGTGCGTAATGAGACAAGACAGTCCGGGTTTGGTGGTGATGATCCAGTTCAGTGACATCTAGAAGGCTGGTGAACGGAATGAGCAGCAGTACCAGGGGAATCCATGACAGTTTGAATGTGTGCACACATGTGTACGTGTGTTCATATGTGCATCAACTTATGTGTGTGTGTGTGTGTGTGAGATACATGTGTTACATATTTGAATGTGTTTCTCCCTCCTAGGTTCCTGGATGTGTCTCTTCTTCACTGTCACTCAGACGGACAGTGGTTGACCATAGAGAGGAACATGTTGGGTGACTTCAGGAAGTACAACAATAACACCGGAGAGGAGATCACCCCCTGCTGTGGAATGGAGGAAACGCTCCTGGCCTTCTCCCACTGGACCTACCAATACTCCTGTAGAGAACTACTGGTGCTGGACATACAGGGTCTGTCTTTCTGTCCTGTTCTGTCTGTCCGTCCGTCACATTCTGCTGCGCTGTCTGTACGTCTGACTGTGGATAGTTCAGAATGTTGTTAACATCATGCTTTGCTCTTTATCATTTATACTGTCTTGCACCCACATCACCTAAACAGGGTCGTCCTCTAAACTACTACATTGAATTGAAGTCTCTTCTGTCTTTCCTTAATCTTTCACAGGAGTGGGGTCGGAGCTTACAGACCCATCGGTCATCCGAGCGGACGACAAAAGGTACTCGCCTCACGCGGTGGAGGTTCAGTGTGTGACACCGACACTTATCATCTTCTTGACACACATTCTTTTGAGGTTTAAAGACGTATCTGACAAACGTAGATTTTTGGAGTACCCTATTCTGCCCCTGGTCTGACTGTAGCTTGACTGGTGACATGGTGTTTGGTCCTGCTAACCTGGGAGACACTGCCATCCAGAGCTTTGTCCTCAAACACACCTGCAACTCCTGCTGCAAGAACCTTGGACTCTTGGGTAAGAGAAAGGAACTATTCAGACCACCACTGTCATAAGGGGGTTATGGAGGAGATAGTGTGTGTGTGTATGCGTGCTTGTAATGTGTGAGACTGTGTCGTCTGTTTGGCATTTGTAATCAGACAGTGGACCTGTAGTGCTCACGTGTGTGTGTGTGTGTGTGTGTGTGTGTGTGTCACATTCATGTCTTCACCTGGGACATCGCGTTGGCTTGGAGATGAATGCCTGAACTTCAAATGAAGATAGAACCAGCTAATTAAGCCAAGGGAAGAATTTATTTTGATGACAACAAAGCATTGGAGGCAGGGGGAGGGACTTGCTTTGTGCGGTGTGCTGGGCTCTCTTTGATTACATATTAAACAGGGCTTTGTGCTGGCAGAGTGCTGTGGAGGCATTAGCTTTGATTAGATATTAATTGCAGTCTCTGGGTAGACCCGAGACACACGATACTAGCATCTAGAGGGAGCCTCGAAATTCACTCCAAAAATAAACAAGTGAGCAAACAGATAAACACACATGCAAACATTCAGCCATACTGGTTTTGATATTTTCAAAGGTGCTTTTTTCTTCTTCTTGTGTCCTCTCCAAGATTCCCATGAAATCAAAACATATTAATGAAAAATCCATGGATTTCCTCTCCGGTCTGATCCAATTATCTTTTAAGTGGCAATGACTACGTCGACTGCCATGTAACTGATTGATGTTTGTGTTGTCAGATTTGAAGAGGAGCACAGACAGCTGCGGGAAAACAGAACACAGATCTTCTGAAGAGGAAAGTGGAGTGATCGTGACCAGAGTGTAACCTCTGACTTGAAAGCAGAAGTCCGCCATCCTAACCTCTGGTTCAGGTGGGATGAAGTTGCCATTAAAGCATAAAGACACTGATCAGTTTAGTTTCTTTCTCCCGAAATGGTTATGGATAGGAATAGGGAACGCTTACTTGATCCAGAGGTGTGCTTAAGGGAAACTTCTACCATGAATAAAAGCACTCACTTGGGGCTTTGAATGGATAGTGTACATTGCATAACGTCATGTGGACTACCTCTTGTGTTAGATGGCTGGTAGGGCTTTGGTTTTAAAAATGATTAACATTGCACTAGTCTCAACAGCAAGCCAGATGCCGTAGTCTTGCATTCGTTCCAGCTATGGCGTGCATAGTGGAGGGAGGCCAAGGCAAATACATTTTATGTACATACACTCCCCGCCGTATTTATTTGGACAGTGAAGTGAAATTTGGCTCTATACTCCAGCATTTTGGATTTGAGATCAAATGTTTCATACGAGGCGACGGTACAGAATGTCACCTTTTATTTGAGGGTATTTTCATACATACTTGTTTTGCCGTTTAGAAATTAAAGCACTTTATGTACAGTGCCTTGCGAAAGTATTCGGCCCCCTTGAACTTTGCGACCTTTTGCCACATTTCAGGCTTCAAACATAAAGATATAAAACTGTATTTTTTTTGTGAAGAATCAACAACAAGTGGGACACAATCATGAAGTGGAACGACATTTATTGGATATTTCAAACTTTTTTAACAAATCAAAAACTGAAAAATTGGGCGTGCAAAATTATTCAGCCCCCTTAAGTTAATACTTTGTAGCGCCACCTTTTGCTGCGATTACAGCTGTAAGTCGCTTGAGGTATGTCTCTATCAGTTTTGCACATCGAGAGACTGACATTTTTTCCCATTCCTCCTTGCAAAACAGCTCGAGCTCAGTGAGGTTGGATGGAGAGCATTTGTGAACAGCAGTTTTCAGTTCTGGACTTTGACTTGGCCATTCTAACACCTGGATATGTTTATTTTTGAACCATTCCATTGCAGATTTTGCTTTATGTTTTGGATCATTGTCTTGTTGGAAGACAAATCTCCGTCCCAGTCTCAGGTCTTTTGCAGACTCTATCAGGTTTTCTTCCAGAATGGTCCTGTATTTTGCTCCATCCATCTTCCCATCAATTTTAACCATCTTCCCTGTCCCTGCTGAAGAAAAGCAGGCCCAAACCATGATGCTGCCGCCACCATGTTTGACAGTGGGGATGGTGTGTGTTCAGCTGTTGCTTTTACGCCAAACATAATGTTTTGCATTGTTGCCAAAAAGTTCAATTTTGGTTTCATCTGACCAGAGCACCTTCTTCCACATGTTTGGTGTGTCTCCCAGGTGGCTTGTGGCAAACTTTAAACAACACTTTTTATGGATATCTTTAAGAAATGGCTTTCTTCTTGCCGCTCTTCCATAAAGGCCAGATTTGTGCAATATACGACTGATTGTTG
This sequence comes from Oncorhynchus mykiss, assembly GCF_013265735.2. Classification (NCBI taxonomy): domain Eukaryota; kingdom Metazoa; phylum Chordata; class Actinopteri; order Salmoniformes; family Salmonidae; genus Oncorhynchus; species Oncorhynchus mykiss. The sequence goes on from NC_048575.1 coordinate 47,720,813, forward strand.
TCCTATGTCCGCAAAGTTCAAGGGGGCCGAATACTTTCGCAAGGCACTGTATCTAGTCCCCCATTTGACGTTGTCATAAGTATTTGGACAAATTCACTTAGTGTATTAATGTATTCAAAAGTTAGTATTTGGTTCCATGATCCTAGCATGCAATGACTATATCAAGCTTGTGACAAAACAGGAAACCGTCTTTAGAGACAGTGACCAAATTGCTCTGGCTGGACTCAAGCATTTCTTTATGAAATTAAAACAAAACTTGATTTAAAAAAATAAAATAAAATTATCAGACATTGCACATTAAAGCTTCAATCTAGGATTTTTTTCCCCCAGCAAAACAGTCCCTCTCATCAAATTTTTTTTTTTCTGCTTTCAAACACATATTTTCATTTTTTTTTAGCAATGCTGAATGCTAAAATGTATTATGCTGCTTATGTTCAAACTGGTTACATGAAAAAAAAAACGATTCTTCTCATCAAGCATTGACATAACTCGGTTGACGCATGGTTTATGTCTTACATTCAGAATTAAAATACAAGAATAACTCAACCTGATCTCTTGGTGGTTGGAATTCACACAGCTCAGACTCAAACTATTACAAGTATAATGGATAGCATAGATTTTTTGATACTGCTATTAGTCCCTTCACAGTTCCCATTGAAGATGTCAGCATTGTTGCCCTTAAAATGCTAGTTTGTGTTTGTGTGTTTGTATGTGAATGGAAAAAGAACAAGACAGAAATGCATCCATAACATTTCTTTTATTTTTCTTCCCACAAAGAAATGTCTACAAAAGCGATAAAATATAGAATTTAACAAAAATCACTTCAGACCTTGACTTCATTATTTACATCTCGAAGGAGGAGACACTGAGATGGCTCAGGAAAACTCAGAACTTCAACACACCTGGATCACCAAAGCTCTTAATTTATGTTGCTACCTCTCACTCTCACTCACACACACACACACACACACACAAAGCTGGGTCACAGCTGGGTCAAAGTTCTAAGGTCTGAGCTGACTCAACAAGTGAAAAAAGCAAACATATAAACAAACAATTCAATGTAATGAAATACACACTTGCCTCAAAAATTCCCCTTTTTGATTGGACCTCAAGTAAACTCACAGTAAAGCAACTATTTCCCATTACGCCAATCGAGCTTGTCCTCTAACTATGGCACTTGAGAAAAAACGTGTTCCTTTTTTTAGTTTCTGTACCCCATACCTTTAAGGGTTTTGGTCACAGATGCTACATTTACTTTACTTTCTCACCCTGGGAAGCAAAGACATTCTAATCAATAAATTAACCATTTCAACACTACTCCAATAGCACACACGTTTAATGCATTAAGAAAGTATACAAAGCATCAATAGAACAAAGAACCTCAATTTCTCCCTCTCTCTCGCTCCTTCATTCACTCTCTTTCAGCCTCACTCTCTCTTACACAAGCCCGCACAAACACGCACACACACGCACACAGGTTCTCTAAGGAGGCAGAAGTTGGGGTGTAAGTGTATTTGACTAAGCATGTGAAACGTTTCCGATGAAGTATATAAAATGGCGGCGCACGTGGTCCAGTGGTCTCGTTGGGATTAACAACCACGTTTTGTCTGCGCTCCATGGTGTCTGTTGATGGAGTAAAAGGCGCATAATGCGTTCAGTCCCTCACACTGAAAACGCTCCTCCATAACATTCAGAATAAAATAATCCCACCCCTGCCAAACCCACCCATCACTCCCACCCCTGACCCACAGCATTGCTTGAGAAAACACAAAAGCCCCAATGTTTCATTGCCATGAAACGGCATGCAAAGATAACAGAACGACAATAGGCTAATAGTAATAAGAGTAATAGTAATAATAATAACAATAATAATAATAATCGTAATAAAATTCAAATAATCTTACAATACAGTAGTAAATGCTTTCCAGATATTATTGCTACAGTACCTTACAGTGTTGATTTGTCACTCAGATGACCAACCCCGTCCCCCAAACCCAACCCCCACCCCCTGATTCACAGTCTAGAAAGGGAAAATAAAAACAAAGTGGGTTTAAATTCACTGTCCTATAGGCATGGAATGGTTGGACGCCAGCTTAGTTATGGTCTTCCTTCATTGTAACACAAGCAGCATATCTAGAACAGGGGCGGTTTTATGAATGCACCTGAAAATGTTATTTTCAGGACATTATTAAAGGAATTTCTGGGACTATTGTAGATAATGGCTCTCCCCATTATATGGACCCGGACAGTGAATCTTAGACAGACAGAGACAGACAGAGAGACAGAGACAGACAAGACAGACAGGACAGACCTTGTCTGGGTAGGTTCCTTCGCTGGGAGCCACCAGCATATTTATCTCTCCCAAAAACGCTTACATTTTTCAAAAATGTAAAAATGTTATTTTCATGCAAAGACAGAAAAATTGTTGCTCCCTGAGAGAGATGCTGTGTAGTGCATCGAAATGCAAGTGATTGTCTTTAACGAGCCACTGACCTCTGACCTATGAGGGGAGAGGGATGGGAACTACTTTTGGGCCGGGGGTGGAATGAGGGGTTGGTGGTGGGGAGCTATGACTAGAAGCTCATCCTGTGTATACAGAGGATGACAGGACAACATAGTGGTCACTGCATATGGGAAAGGGTGGGGGATAATGGATATGGGAAGTGGAGGAAAATGTCTCAGGTCATACTGTTCTGTACACTGGCACTGGCTAGCATCTATTCTCCACTAAAAGCTCAGAGGGATTTGGCAACTGTGCGAAACACGTAAACGTGTCTATTATAACATCTAAGGAAATCCTCGAAGATCTTCAACATTAACATTTAAAAAGCATTTGAAAAACATTCTAAACTGTTCATAAATTAAACAAAACAGGAAGTGATTGTCTATCATAGCTTACTATAAAGATTATACAATGTATTGCAACTTTAAGTGGCAAACGTTTCAGTGAAGAATATCTATTACCCCTAGAATAAGCAGTGCAAGATCTACAGTCCCAGAGTGCACTCTCTGTAATGTGGAATGTGTTTCAAGTTTCCATTTTAATCTGAAAGATTGAACGTCCGATTGTCAGTCAAATTGAAAGAAATGATCAGTGGACATCCTGGTGTATCCACTCCAGCTAATCATGACTACCCTGTGATTGACTGTTCTAGAAGGACGAGGCTGAGCAGAGGAATGCAAGGGTAAGGATAAAGCAGTGTGAAAGTTCTATCTCCTCGGAGAGAAAGAGCGAGAGAAAGTATTCTTCATTTAAGATGCCCAGTGATTAGCATGGGCGTAGATTGTGCAAAATGAGGGGGATGTAAGTGAGGAAGAGGTTTATGCAGTGACTAGGGTTCTTACATTCACTGACTAACTAAGCCATCATGAAAAGACACCAAGATCAACACAGTCGTTTTGGCTAGGTGGGGTGGAGAGAGGTGGCGGTACGTTTAGGGGGGCTGGCAGGATGGCAATCTGCCAGAAACTTTTTTTTTCACACAAAATAGAATATTTATGTACATATCTTCACCTTGAAGAGTAGCCATAATTGTTTTACTCCTTCTTTTACAGTTGAATAGTTCTCAACTGAAAGATGCAATACCCTCTTCACATATCAACAGAGTCCAGACAAGGTTTCTCGACGTACCGAGAGCACCCCCCAGGTTTAACCCAATATTCTTTAACAAGTCTCATTTAAATCTTGACAAATTCTGTACACATGAATCTATCAAATAAAAAAACACATAGACAGGTTATCAGCCACATAGGGCAGCTGCAGTTTTAAATTAGGACTAAAATATTAACAGAAAAATAAGTAATACTGGAATCCGCTCTGTACTAAAGAATATCTACAATAGTATTTCTGAATCCACACGAATCACCCCCCCCCCCCCCACCTTCAATATCACAATGTCATGTAAAAAAAAAAAAAAAAATGTTTTTATCAAAGATAAACAAATTGACTTACCCAGTTAAAAGACAGCTTAAATGTGCTAGTTAAAGTCTGTACATTTCTGATCAGTTCTGAAGAGCCCCTTGGTCATGGGTGCATTATATACATTCTTTAGACTGTATCGGTGAATAGGGTTGGATAAGTGCTGGACATTCCTAGTGTTTGCGGCTGTAAGTGTCTGGAGGGTCCGGGCCTGGGGTCCGGGCTTTGTGGTTGCGGTAATGATGCGTCCGCGGTCAAGTTGTGGTCCACTCTCTGAGATTGGACCGTAGGCAGTCACTTGGGTATGGTGATGGCTGCATTGGGGTCGGGATTGAAGAGCTCCTTGTAGAGTGGGGGGAAGAGCACATTGACCGTCTCGGGATGAAGCTGCTGGAAGGCCTGTAGCTCCTCGGTGTGGAGAGTACACAGGGCCGACAGCGTGGGGATCCGACCAATCAGCTACAGAGGACAGAGAGGAGTCAGCGGTTAGGGGTGATGGGTCAAGAAGTCTCAGGCTGTACAAAAAAGGCTGTCTAAAATACACTGCCATCCAGGGGTGCAACTGGGGAAGGGGGAAATGTTCTGAAATTCTGAAATTGCATTTTTGTCCCCCCCAGTTTTATCATTGGAATGTGATACAAAACAAGGCAATGGTGTGTTTTAGGACCATGCGGGCGCCTCAGAGCGGTCAGGTAAGCTGTTTGGAGTGTTTATCCGATTGGATAAAACTATATATACAGTGGGGAGAACAAGTATTTGATACACTTCCGATTTTGCAGGTTTTCCTACTTACAAAGCATGTAGAGGTCTAATTTTTATCATAGGTACACTTCAACTGTGAGACATAAAACAAAAATCCATTAAATCACATTGTATGATTTTTGTTGTAATTCATTTGCATTTTATTGCATGACATAAGTATTTGATACAGCAGAAAAGCAGAACTTAATATTTGGTACAGAAACCTTTGTTTGCAATTACAGAGATCATTCCTGTAGTTCTTGACCAGGTTTGCACACACTGCAGCAGGGATTTTGGCCCACTCCTCCATACAGACCTTCTCCAGATCCTTCAGGTTTCAGGGCTGTCGCTGGGCAATATGGAATTTCAGCTCCCTCCAAAGATTTTCTATTGGGTTCAGGTCTGGAGACTGGCTAGGCCACTCCAGGACCTTGAGATGCTTCTTACGGAGCCACTCCTTAGTTGCCCTGGCTGTGTGTTTCGGGTCGTTGTCATGCTGGAAGACCCAGCCACGACCCATCTTCAATGCTCTTACTGAGGGAAGGAGGTTGTTGGCCAAGATCTCGTGATACATGGCCCCATCCATCCTCCCCTCAATACGGTGTAGTCGCTCTGTCCCCTTTGCAGAAAAGCATCCCCAAAGAATGATGTTTCCACCTTCGCGGTTGGGATGGTGACCTTGGGGTTGTACTCATCCTTTTCCTCCAAACACGGCGAGTGGAGTTTAGACCAAAAAGCTCTATTTTTGTCTCATCAGACCACATGACCTTCTCCCATTCCTCCACTGGATCATCCAGATGGTCATTGGACGGGCCTGGACATGCGCTGGCTTGAGCAGGGGGACCTTGCGTGCGCTGCAGGATTTTAATCCATGACGGCGTAGTGTGTTACTAATGGTCTTCTTTGAGACTGTTGTCCCAGCTCTCTTCAGGTCATTGACCAGGTCCTGCCGTGTAGTTTTGGGCTGATCCCTCACCTTCCTCATGATCATTGATGCCCCACGAGGTGAGATCTTGCATGGAGCCCCAGACCGAGGGTGATTGACCGTCATCTTGAACTTCTTCCATTTTCTAATAATTGCGCCAACAGTTGTTGCCTTCTCACCAAGCTGCTTGCCTATTGTCCTGTAGCCCATCCCAGCCTTGTGCAGATCTACAATTTTAACCCTGATGTCCTTACACAGCTCTCTGGTCTTGGCCATTGTGGAGAGGTTGGAGTCTGTTTGATTGAGTGTGTGGACAGGTGTCTTTTATACAGGTAACGAGTTCAAACAGGTGCAGTTAATACAGGTAATGAGTGGAGAACAAAGGCTTCTTAAAGAAAAACTAACAGGTCTGTGAGAGCCGGAATTCTTACTGGTTGGTAGGTGATCAAATACTTATGTCATGCAATAAAATGCAAATGAATTACTTAAAAATCATACAATGTGATTTTCTGGATTTTTGTTTTACAATCCGTCTCTCACAGTTGAAGTGTACCTATGATAAAAATTACAGACCTCTACATACTTTGTAAATAGGAAAACCTGTAAAATCGGCAGTGTATCAAATACTTGTTCTCCCCACTTTATATACACTGCTCCAAAAAATAAAGGGAACACTAAAATAACACATCCTAGATCTGAATGAATGATTCTTATTAAATACTTTTTTCTTTAAATAGTTGAATGTGCTGACAACAAAATCACACAAAAATTATCAATGGAAATCAAATTTATCAACCCATGGAGGTCTGGATTTGGAGTCACACTCCAAATTAAAGTGGAAAACCACACTTCAGGCTGATCCAACTTTGATGTAATGTCCTTAAAACAAGTCAAAATGAGTCTCAGTAGTGTGTGTGGCCTCCACGTGCCTGTATGACCTCCCTACAACACCTGGGCATGCTCCTGATGAGGTGGCGGATGGTCTCCTGAGGGATCTCCTCCCAGACCTGGACTAAAGCATCCGCCAACTCCTGGATAGTATGTGGTGCAACGTGGGGTTGGTGGATGGAGCGAGACATGATGTCCCAGATGTGCTCAATTGGATTCAGGTCTGGGGAACGGGCGGGCCAGTCCATGCCTTCCTCTTGCAGGAACTGCTGACACACTCCAGCCACATGAGGTCTAGCATTGTCTTGCATTAGGAGGAACCCAGGGCCAACCACACCAGCATATGGTCTCACAAGGGGTCTGAGGATCTCATCTCGGTACCTAATGGCAGTCAGGCTACCTCTGGCGAGCACATGGAGGGCTGTGCGGCCCCCCAATGAAATGCCACCCCCCACCATGACTGACCCACTGCCAAACCGGTCATGCTGGAGGATGTTGCAGGAGGCAGAACGTTCTCCACTGCATCTCCAGACTGTCACGTCTGTCACATGTGCTCAGTGTGAACCTGCTTTCATCTGTGAAGAGCACCTTGCGCCAGTGGCGAATTTGCCAAACTTGGTGTTCTCTGGCAAATGCCAAACATCCTGCACGGTGTTGGGCTGTAAGCACAACCCCGACCTGTGGACGTCGGGCCCTCATACCACCCCCATGGAGTCTGTTTCTGACCGATTGAGCAGACACATGCACATTTGTGGCCTGCTGGAGGTCATTTTGCAGGGCTCTGGCAGTGCTCCTCCTTGCACAAAGGCGGAGGTAGCGGTCCTGCTGCTGGGTTGTTGCCCTCCTACGGCCTCCTCCACGTCTCCTGATGTACTGGCCTGTCTCCTGGTAGCGCCTCCATGCTCTGGACACTACGCTGACAGGCACAGCAAACCTTCTTGCCACATCTCGCATTGATGTGCCATCCTGGATGAGCTGCACTACCTGAGCCACTTGTGTGGGTTGTAGACTCCGTCTCATGCTACCACTAGAGTGAAAGCACCGCCAGCATTCAAAAGTGACCAAAACATCAGCCAGGAAGCATAGGAACTGAGAAGTGGTCTGTGGTCCCCACCTGCAGAATCACTCCTTTATTGGGGGTGTCTTGCTAAATGCCTATAATTTCCACCTGTTGTCTATTCCATTTGCACAACAGCATGAGAAATTTATTGTCAATCAGTGTTGCTTCCTCAGTGGACAGTTTGATTTCACAGAAGTGTGATTGACTTGGAGTTACATTGTGTTGTTTAAGTGTTCCCTTTATTTTTTTGAGCAGTGTATAATTGTCCCCCCACTTTTAAAACCAAAGTTGCACCGCTGCTGCCATCTAACAGTGCCTAGGTGTGACGCTCTTCGATGTGACGCCTCACAACAGATGTACTCTATGATGCTCAGTGATCTGAGCGGTGATGCGCCCTACCTTAGCCAGCGTGTCCTCATCCATGTGGTTCTTCTGCATGATGTGCTGCAGCGCAAAGTAGATCTTCTCCTGGAGCTTCTGCACCTTCCTGGGCTCCATCAGCCACGGCCGGTCTGACAAAGGAACACACAACCACATCACATGCCAATCAATCAATCAAATGTATTAATAAAGCCCTTTTTTTACATCAGCAGATGGCACAAAGTGCTTATACAGAAACCCAGCCTGAAACCCCGAAGAGGAAGCAATGCAGATGTAGAAGCACGGCGGCTCCGTAAAACTCCCTGTAAAGGCAGGAACCTAGGAATAAATTGTGTCCGTCTTACTACTAATAAAGACAGCCTCAGCAATGTCAGTCACTGTGACCGCAGCATTCTCCAGCCAGGCAGTGCCTCTGTAAGGTCTGCCTGTAGGTGGCAGCAGAAGGTAACTGTGGCTGTGTGTCGTCAGTACTGACCTGTGGAGATGAGCACTGCTGCGGAGAACAGAGCAATTTCCTCCTCAGTGAGCTGCAAAGAGCACAGACTCTTGGCAAAGTCAAACACCGCGCTGACCAGATCGTCACAGCCTGAGAGAGACAATAGAGAGGCGGTCAATTCATTGTCATAGTTATATGTTGTCCAGAGCATTATGGGTACTGTAGTACATCATGCTACTTAGATGACAGTCGATGAGGTGGTACAGTAGCGCTAGCAGCAGTGCCTTACCTAGAGCTTTGAACATCTGCATGCCCCCGTACTTCCCCTCAAACAGCACTGTGTTGTTGAGCGGGTTAAACGCCCGACACATTCTAACCAGGACCACCTCCAGACAACCTAGAGAGAGAGAGAGAGAGACACGTTGATGACTTTTTGCTAATCCAATATGTTTTTCATGTTGGTGCTACATCGTTGATCCATTTAAAAAAAAAAAAAAATTAAAGGATGTGGAAACATGGTTGTTTCAATCAGCATTTTTTATTTTACTAGGCAAGTCAGTTAAGAACAAATTCTTATTTTCAATGACGGCCTAGGAGCAGTGCCTGTTCAGGGGCAGAATGGCAGATTTGTATCTTGTCAGCTCGGGGATTCAAACTTGCAACCTTTCGGTTACTAGTCCAACACTCTAACCACTAGGCTACCCTGCCGCCCCAGTAGGTCAGCAGTGTCAGCTCACCTGACTTGAGCAGAAGGATCTGGTCATTCTGGCACAGCTCCATGAAGCCTGAAATGCGCTTGGCAAACTCCACCACATACTGGATGGCATGGGTGATCTGGATGGCACACTGCTGCCACAGCATGTCTCGCGTCTGCAGAGAAATACACACGTTCAGAACTTCTGTGCAGACCTATCGACGCGTGTCATGACAGCTCGTATACACACTGCTATAGCACTTCCGCAAGTGCAAACAAATAGAAACCGTATTTAACACACGTTTATGCCACAGGACTATGCCCACAACAAGACGCGCAGAGTTGTATTTCCCTTTTTACAGTTCAATGAAGTACCATACAGGAACAGGGAAAATGCATACTTAGAAAATTGTCAGCTCCCTCGCTACTCAGAATATCCAAAGTACAATATCAGCAAATTGCTTTTGTGTGTTCTATAGTGTCTGTCTGTAAGATGAATCTCTATGGAGAAGATTTCAAAGGGTTCTTCTGTAATGACCCATAATCCATTAGACACAGAGGAATGAGAGAAGTCACGGTGATATAAAAGAACTAGTGCTGTTTCACACACACACACACAGGCAGGCGGAGAAAAGGAGCGAGAGAGAGATAGAAACAGAAGAAGGAGAAACGAGCAGAGAAAGAGAGAACTTGAGGGAAAAAAAGAGACAGAAAGAGAGGGGGGTGAGATTCTATAGACAACCAGAGTTTGGAAGAGAATGAGGGCAGTTGGTATAGGGAACAAAAGAGACATTGGATGACAATAGAGTTGGGAGGTGCTCAGAGGTTGTACTGTAGGTTAGTGAGCAGTGTAAACTCGGCTGGTCACAAGGAATACATACACACACCACAGGAGGCTGCTGATAGGAGGACGGCTCATAACAATGGCCGGGAACGGTGCAAATGGAATGGCATCAAACACCTGGAAACCATGGAAACCATGTGTTTCCTGTATTTGGTACCATTCTCCTGATTCTGCTCCAGTAATTGCCACAAGCCCATCCTCCCCAATTAAGGTGCCACCGACCTCCTGTGAGGTACACACACTCGTCACACTCACTTTGCTCTGGTACATCTTGATGTCATCGTAGGAGTGTGTTTGCCAGGCCAGCTGCTGGAGCTCATCTGCTGTGTATTGACAGGTCTCCAGGTGAGACTTTATAATGTTCTGGGCGATACGATCTATGGAGGGAGAGGGGGTGAAGATACAGAGTCAGACACACTCGAGCAAAACGGTAGCTTACCATTCATTGTCTATGGAGCATGAAACCAATGAACCGTACCCAAGCTTAATGAAAACAAACTTTATTCAACTTCCGAAGGTTTCAGTCCTCATGCAACTTTCTATGTAGTCTGTTTATTTTGATGTATCTGAATCTGAATTGTAGAAAATAATTGTTGGGCTAATTGAAACGGGGTGTAGAAAACAGCAGAACGGATCTTTAAAAGAATCAGCTAATGTATTGTGTGCCCCATCCAAGTATGTGACAACTCCAGTAGAGAGTACACTAGTAAAACTGTGTTCAGCTGACTTGACATTGCAACCTTAGTAAGGCAGGCAACACTCAAGCTTCACTCTGTAATCTGACAGGGTGTTTCTTGCATTAATGGGCTGAGCTTCAATATGATGCCCCCCCCTAGGAAAGTCTGATCTCAGGTTGCTCACACTGCTTATCACAATGACAGCTTATCACACTTAGCCTCGCCATGACACCTTCCTGTTCAAATCATCAACTAAGGCCTAGTGTCTTCCTGCCCCCTACCACACTCGGGCCTCATCATGTCATGCACCTAATGTTTTTGAAGGCGGCACTGATGGTCCAATTGAACACCTGTGAATAAACTTAACCCTAAGTTACCTAGCTCTCCCATGCTGACATTGCTTGGCGCCAGCTGACTGTCCTGGTAGGAGCTGTAGTTGAACAGGTTGGTCACAGGGGTCAGGTCGTACACAGGCTCCTGTTTTATGTGCTTCATGCCCGCCATGTCCAGGCCTGACTGATCCGGGGAGGGCTGGGTGGAGTCCATACCGTGGTAGTAGCCGCCGGGGGCACCACCGTTCACCTGGCCCTTGGGAAGCTCGATAACGTGGCCGTTGGCGTAGGTGCCTCCGATCTCGTGGTTGAGGGTGTTGAGGCCGTTGGTCAGGCTGGAGGAGTAGACGCGCGCCAGGGCCTCTGCCTCACCAGTCTGCTGCTGCCGCTCATTCAGGATCCGCTGCTGGTGCTTCTGCACCTCGGCGTACAGGCTGTCTCGCTGCTTCTTTGACATGCGGCCAAACTTCACCGCTACGCACAGAGGGAGGGTTCTTTATTAGTCACATTGTGTTTGGTTTCTCTCTCAGCTTCACCTGTGCTTTTACATTCCAGAGATTACAGTAGTATTTGACAATCTTAAAGGGATAGTTTGTGATTTTGACAATGAAGCCCTTCATCTATTTCCATAGAGTCAGATAAACTTGTGGATACCATTTTTGTTTCTGCGCCCAGTATGAAGGAAGTTTGAGGTAGTTTCGCAAGCCAATGGTAACTAGCGTTAGCGCTAGCATGCTAGCTGTAACCAAATCCTTTCAGTTTTTGCGCTAAGCTAGTTAACATTGGCTCGCGAAACTACCTCGAACTTACATACTGGACGCAGAGACAAAAATGGTATCCACGAGTTTATCTGACTCTAGGGAAATAGATGAAGGGCTTCATTGTCAAAATCGCAAACTATCCCTTTACGTAAGCAAGTGTCTACACTTGTGTATGTATTTGTGTATACGTTCATGTGTGTGTCGAAGCAGTCTCACCATCTCTGGACATTCCGAGTGCGAGACACTTCTGTAAGCGGCAGTGTTGGCAGCGGTTTCGGTTGGTCCTGTCGATCAGACAGTTCCTCTGGCGAGGGCAGGAGTAGGCGGCGTTGTTCTGCTGACTACGTCTGAAGAACCCCTACAGGACAACCACAAACACGAGCGGTCAGTCAATGTTTTGTAAATAAAGGAAAATATAGGAAAGAAGATATAAAACAAAATGACAGAGGAGAAGGATGGACAGAGGGAACAACAGAGCTGTGTTGACAACTCACTTTGCAGCCCTCACATGTGATGACTCCATAGTGGATTCCTGATGACTTGTCTCCGCAAATTTTGCATGGTATAACTTCGATTTGGGCTGTGAACAGAGAGAGGGGAGGGGAAAACACACATACCTGAGTTACATAACCGTTTTATTGGATCACACACACTTCAAATCAAATTTTATTTGTCACATACACATGGTTAGCAGATATTAATGCGAGTGTAGCGAAATGCTTGTGCTTCTAGTTCCGACAATGCAGTAATAACCAACAAGTAATCTAACTAACAATTCCAAAACTACTGTCTTATACACAGTGTAAGGGGATAAAGAATATGTACATAAGGATATATGAATGAGTGATGGTACAGAGCAGCATAGGCAGGATACAGTAGATGGTATCGAGTACAGTATATACATGAGGTGAGTATGTAAACAAAGTGGCATAGTTAAAGTGGCTAGTGATACATGTATTACATAAGGATGCAGTCGATGATATATAGAGTACAGTATATACGTATGCATATGAGATGAATAATGTAGGGTAAGTAACATTATATAAGGTAGCATTGTTTAAAGTGGCTAGTGATATATTTACATCATTTCCCATCAATTCCCATTATTAAAGTGGCTGGAGTTGAGTCAGTGTCAGTGTCAGTGTGTTGGCAGCAGCCACTCAATGTTAGTGGTGGCTGTTTAACAGTCTGATGGCCTTGAGATAGAAGCTGTTTTTCAGTCTCTCGGTCCCAGCTTTGATGCACCTGTACTGACCTCGCCTTCTGGATGATAGCGGGGTGAACAGGCAGTGGCTCAGGTGGTTGATGTCCTTGATGATCTTTATGGCCTTCCTGTAACATCGGGTGGTGTAGGTGTCCTGGAGGGCAGGTAGTTTGCCCCCGGTGATGCGTTGTGCAGACCTCACTACCCTCTGGAGAGCCTTACGGTTGTGGGCGGAGCAGTTGCCGTACCAGGCGGTAATACAGCCCGCCAGGATGCTCTCGATTGTGCATCTGTAGAAGTTTGTGAGTGCTTTTGGTGACAAACCTAATTTCTTCAGCCTCCTGAGGTTGAAGAGGCGCTGCTGCGCCTTCTTCACGATGCTGTCTGTGTGAGTGGACCAATTCAGTTTGTCTGTGATGTGTATGCCGAGGAACTTAAAACTTGCTACCCTCTCCACTACTGTTCCATCGATGTGGATAGGGGGGTGTTCCCTCTGCTGTTTCCTAAAGTCCACAATCATCTCCTTAGTTTTGTTGACGTTGAGTGTGAGGTTATTTTCCTGACACCACACTCCGAGGGCCCTCACCTCCTCCCTGTAGGCCGTCTCGTCGTTGTTGGTAATCAAGCCTACCACTGTTGTGTCGTCCGCAAACTTGATGATTGAGTTGGAGGCGTGCGTGGCCACGCAGTCGTGGGTGAACAGGGAGTACAGGAGAGGGCTCAGAACGCACCCTTGTGGGGCCCCAGTGTTGAGGATCAGCGGGGTGGAGATGTTGTTGCCTACCCTCACCACCTGGGGGCGGCCCGTCAGGAAGTCCAGTACCCAGTTGCACAGGACGGGGCCGAGACCCAGGGTCTCGAGCTTGATGACGAGCTTGGAGGGTACTATGGTGTTGAATGCCGAGCTGTAGTCGATGAACAGCATTCTCACATAGGTATTCCTTTTGTCCAGATGGGTTAGGGCAGTATGCAGTGTGGTTGAGATTGCATCGTCTGTGGACCTATTTGGGCGGTAAGCAAATTGGAGTGGGTCTAGGGTGTCGGGTAGGGTGGAGGTGATATGGTCCTTGACTAGTCTCTCAAAGCACTTCATGATGACGGAAGTGAGTGCTACGGGGCGGTAGTCGTTTAGCTCAGTTACCTTAGCTTTCTTGGGAACAGGAACAATGGTGGCCCTCTTGAAGCATGTGGGAACAGCAGACTGGTATAGGGATTGATTGAATATGTCCGTAAACACACCGGCCAGCTGGTCTGCGCATGCTCTGAGTGCGCGGCTGGGGATGCCGACTGGGCCTGCAGCCTTGCGAGGGTTAACACGTTTAAATGTCTTACTCACCTCTGCTGCAGTGAAGGAGAGTCCGCATGTTTTCGTTGCAGGCCGTGTCAGTGGCACTGTATTGTCCTCAAAGCGAGCAAAAAAGTTATTTAGTCTGCCTGGGAGCAGGACATCCTGGTCCGTGACTGGGCTGGATTTCTTCTTGTAGTCCGTGATTGACTGTAGACCCTGCCACATACCTCTTGTGTCTGAGCCGTTGAATTGAGATTCTACTTTGTCTCTGTACTGACGCTTAGCTTGTTTGATAGCCTTGCGGAGGGAATAGCTGCACTGTTTGTATTCGGTCATGTTACGAGTCACCTTGCCCTGATTAAAAGCAGTGGTTCGCACTTTCAGTTTCACGCGAATGCTGCCATCAATCCACGGTTTCTGGTTAGGGAATGTTTTAATCGTTGCTATGGGAACGACATCTTCAACGCACGAACTCGCACACCAAATCAGCATATTCGTCAATATTGTTATCTGACGCAATACGAAACATGTCCCAGTCCACGTGATGGAAGCAGTCTTGGAGTGTGGAGTCAGCTTGGTCGGACCAGCGCTGAACAGACCTCAGCGTAGGAGCCTCTTGTTTTAGTTTCTGTCTGTAGGCAGGGATCAACAAAATGGAGTCGTGGTCAGCTTTTCCGAAAGGAGGGCGGGGCAGGGCCTTATATGCGTCGCGGAAGTTAGAGTAACAATGATCCAAGGTTTTTCCACCCCTGGTTGCGCAATCGATATGCTGATAAATTTTAGGGAGTCTTGTTTTCAGATTAGCTTTGTTAAAATCCCCAGCTACAATGAATGCAGCCTCCGGATAAATGGATTCCAGTTTGCAAAGAGTCAAATAAAGTTCGTTCAGAGCCATCGATGTGTCTGCTTGGGGGGGGGATATATACGGCTGTGATTATAATCGAAGAGAATTCTCTTGGTAGATAATGCGGTCTACATTTGATTGTGAGGAATTCTAAATCAGGTGAACAGAAGGATTTGAGTTCCTGTATGTTTCTTTCATCACACCATGTCTCGTTAGCCATAAGGCATACACCCCCGCCCCTCTTCTTACCAGAAAGATGTTTGTTTCTGTCGGCGCGATGCGTGGAGAAACCCGCTGGCTGCACCGCCTCCGATAGCATCTCTCCAGTGAGCCATGTTTCCGTGAAGCAAAGAACGTTACAGTCTCTGATGTCCCTCTGGAATGCTACCCTTGCTCGGATTTCATCAACCTTGTTGTCAAGAGACTGGACAGTGGCGAGAAGAATGCTAGGGAGTGGTGCACGATGTGCCCGTCTCCGGAGTCTGACCAGAAGACCGCCTCGTTTCCCTCTTTTTCGGAGTCATTTTTTTGGGTCGCTGCATGGGATCCATTCCGTTGTCCTGGGTGAAAGGCAGAACACAGGATCCGCATCGCGAAAAACATATTCTTGGTCGTACTGATGGTGAGTTGACGCTGATCTTATATTCAGTAGTTCTTCTCGACTGTATGTAATGAAACCTAAGATGACCTGGTGTACTAATGTAAGAAATAACACGTAAAAAATCAAAACACTGCATAGTTTCCTAGGAACGCGAAGCGAGGCGGCCATCTCTGTCGGCGCCGGAAGTACACTTGCCTGTACTGTACCAGTGTTAATGGCCGCTCAACTTTTCCCCCACTGTCGGGGGGCTCATTAGTGTGTGTGTGTGTGTGTGTGTGTGTGTTTCTGTCACATATGACCCAGTGAGGGGGCACAGCACTCCCAATCAGAAGGAACCTCTCCAGTCAGCAGGTCACTGTGACATTGGGACATCCTGTTAATTTTAGCAGTGTTTTTTTTGTAGTGGTAATGACAGGAACACTAGTGACAGACTTTATGTCAGGACGATGAGCAGGGGTCCTTAGATGTGCTCCCAGGATTGTAGTGGGGTTACATCACCAAAGTATCTTCCTTTATTCACTCACTCGCATTGTAAACGTAGTGTACTGTGGGACTGAACTGTGTACTGTAGGTCTGAAATCGCCACACACAGAAACCATTAGGAGTGTCCAGTGACCACAGTAACCAGTGTAGCCACATAGTTCAAGACAGAGAAGGAGAGTGACAGATAGATCGAGCGATAGGTGGCACATATCTGCTGACACTGCACACTCACTATAAAGAGATTAGACACTCAATCTAATCCTAAATGACTTCCTTCCTCCCAAGCTGTTTCCTTGCGATGCACACTGGCTTATCCAAAGCACCAATTCCCCAATATTCTTTCTGTACCTGAACCTGGTAGAATCGGGTAAGATGGTTATTAACAGACATTTCAGGTGTTGATAAAACATGTTTTGTTTAGTTACTTTTTTCCTGAAATGTTTCTCTAACTTTACTGCAAATCAAGCTAGCTAGCAAACGTTAGCTAGTTAAAAGATAGGCTAGGTTGAATATACAATTGTGGCTAGCAACCTCAACCTAACAATTACCATCACAATACACTTAAATGGGAGGCAACAGTCATATATATATATATATATATATACATACACACACACACACGACCATTCAAAAGTTAGGGGTCACTTAGAAATGTCCTTGTTTTTGAAAGAAAAGCAAAAAAATGTGTCCATTAAAATAACATCAAATTGATCAGAAATATAGTGTAGACATTGTTAATGTTGTAAATGACTATTGTAGCTGGAAATGGCCAATTTTTTTAATGGACTATCTACATAGGCCCATTATCAGCAACCATTATTCCTGTGTTCCAATGGCATGTTGTGTTCACTATTCAAGTATATTATTTTAAAAGGCTAATTGCTCATTAGAAAACCCTTTGCAATTTTGTTAGCACAGCTGAAAACTGTTGTCCTGATTAAAGAAGCAATAAATAGAATAGAAAGAGGAGTGGGAGGCCCCGGTGCACAACTGATCAAGAGGACAAGTACATTAGAGTGTCTAGTTTGAGAAACAGACTCCTCACAAGTCCTCAACTGGCAGCTTCATTAAATGGTAAACACAAAACACCAGTCTCAACGTCAACAGTGAAGAGGCGACTCCGGGATGCTGGCCTTCTAGGCAGTTGACAGTGCATGCCATAGCAAACACCAAGCCATGAGGTCGAAGCTCCAAGACAGGATTGTGTCGAGGCACAGATCTAGGGAAGGGTACCAAAATATTTCTGCAGCATTGAAGATCCCCAAGACAGAGCTCCAAATATATTTTTGGCATGAATGTCAAGCGCCACATCTGGAGGAAACCTGGCACCATCCCTGCGGTGAAGCATGGTGGTGGCAGCATCATGCTGTGGGGATGTTTTTCAGCGGCAGGGACTGGGAGACTAGTCAGGATCGAGGGAAAGATGAAAGGAGCAAAGTAGAGCGAGATCCTTGATGAAAACCTGCTCCAGAGCGCTCAGGACCTCAGACTGGGACAAAGGTTCACCTTCCAAAAGGACAATGACCCTAAGCACACTGCCAAGACAACGCAGGAGTGGCTTCGGGACAAGTCTCTGAATGTCCTTGAGTGGCCCAGTCCGAGCCCGGACTTGAACCAATCAAACATCAATGCAGAGACCTTAAAATAGCAGTGCAGTAACGCTCCCCCATCCAACCTGACATGAGATTGAGAGGATCTGCAGAGAAGAATGGGAGAAACTCCCCAAATACAAGTGTGCCAAGCTTGTAGTGTCATTCTCAAGAGGACTCGAGGCTGTAATCACTGCCAAAGGTTCTTCAACAAATTACTGAGTAAAGTGTCTGAATACTTAAGAACTTGTGATATTTCTGTTTTTTAAAAACCTGTTTTTGCTTTGTCATTATGGCTTATTGTGTGTATATTTTTATTTCATCCATTTTAGAATAAGGCTGTAACGTAACAAAATGTGGAAAAAGTCTAGGTGTCTGAATACTGTCCGAATGCACTGTATGCACCAGTCAAAAGCTTGGACACACCTACTCATTCCAGGGTTTTTCTTAATTTGTACTATTTTCTACATTGTAGAATAATAGTGAAGACATTAAAACTTTGAAATAACACATATGGAATCATGTAGTAACCAAAAAAAGTGTTAAACAAATCAAAATATAGTTTATATTTCAGATTCTTCAAAGTAGCCACCCTTTGCCTTGATGACAGCTTTGCACACTCTTGGCATTCTCTCAACTAGTTTCATGAGGTAATCAACTGGAATGCATTTCAATTAACAGGTGTGCCTTGTTAAAAGTTAATTGGTGGAATTTCTTTCCCTTTTAATGTTTTTGAGCCAATCAGTTGTTTTGTGACAAGGTAGGGGTGGTACACAGAATATAGGCCTATTTGGTGAAATACCAAGTCCATATTATGGCAAGAACTGCTCAAATAAGCAAAGAGAAATGACAGTCCATCATTACTTTAAGACATGAAGGTCAGTCAATATAGAAAATTTGAAGAATTTTTCAAGAGTCAAGATAAAATGGGTTAAAGTCATGTATAGTATCCCTAGTTGTAAAGTAGTAAATAACTTATCAGAAAGTTTTAAACTCTCAAGAGGAGTAAAACAAGGTTGTCCACTATTGGCATATCTATGCTGGTTGAGAGAATGCCAAGAGTGTGCAAAGCTGTCAAGACAAAGGGTGGCTATTTGAAGAATCTCAAATATAAAATATATTTTGATTTGTTTAACACTTTTTTGGTTACTATATGATTCCATATGTGTAATTTCATAGTGTTGATGTCTTCACTATTATTCTACAATGTAGAAATTAGTCAAATAAAGAAAAACCCTTGAATGAGTAGGTGTTTCCCAACTTGACTGGTACTGTACACACACATATATATATATATTTTTTAAATTATTATTATTATTTGTATTACTATTTTCCCCTAACCCTACTACCCCTCCCCTAATTGGAGTAAACTAATGGACAACAACACCTAGGCTTCTACTTCCAACGTATACATCCTATATACATTTTACGGACACAATGCATTTTACAGTAGTTCTCTTTTGTTTTTAATCCAATCCTTGAGCTTCCCTCAACCCCTCCCATCTATCTCTCAAGACCATCCAGTTTTGATTTCTATTTGCCATATATTTTTAAACTGTGCTGTGATGTTTCACAAAAGTTCTGAA
This sequence comes from Oncorhynchus mykiss, assembly GCF_013265735.2. NCBI lineage: Eukaryota > Metazoa > Chordata > Actinopteri > Salmoniformes > Salmonidae > Oncorhynchus > Oncorhynchus mykiss. Next base: position 47,740,066 of record NC_048575.1, read on the forward strand.
CCTTTCTTATTCTCATAAATTTTACAGATTGTAAATGAAAGAAACATTTTTGCAAAAGTATTATTATATTATTGATCGATTGACTTAGATTTTTCAAATCACCCAGCAGTGCTATTTGCAGAGTTAGCTCCAGGTAAATGTTGCAGTCCTTCAGCCATTCCTGAACATTCGACAAGGGACCCCAACTGGGTTGTGTTCATTTGGAACCAAACAGAAGAAAAATGGACAGAAAAAGGAAGGGACTACCTGGATTTGTCCAATAAGAAACACTAGTTTTCCTTTTACGTTGCAAACATTATTTTTTTTACGTGTGCCCTAATGAACACAACCAATGATTCATTACAATCTGTGGTAGAGCAATAACAGAAAAACTGTACACTATACAAAGTACACAGAGAAATGACATCTAACGTTTTAGCCTATGAGTGTAGTAATTTGTGGTCAAAGGCAATGTCCAAAAGTATGTCTTACCTATGGCATCTGTTTTCATTTTCCGCGGAGACACATGCATAAACACATGTAGCCTACACACACCGCTCTGTGTTGCAGCTACAACAGGATAACAGGTGTTTTAATGTGTGTGTGGTAATGATTGGTTTACGTCACTGCATCAGCAGTGTTTATGGAGTGTGTGTATGTGGTTTGTATGTCATCTGTGTGTGTATAGTGTCATAATGGGATTAGCTCAGGGAGATAATGACTACTCAGAGTTGTCTGCTGCCTAAGCTGTGGCTGTCTTGTACCTCTTTACCCAGGGAGGGATGTCCCACTCCCCCCAAAAAGCCTGAGTAAGAGAGGGTCCGACTGCGGGTTTAATGACCCTGACCTCTGTGACCCCGGAGTCTAAGACCATGTGGTGACAAAAGGTTATTTAGATCCTGACGACAAACAGACAGACAGACAGACAGACAGACAGACAGTCAGACAGACAGTCAGTAGGGGTTAAAACTGATGAGGGGTAAGACAAGGCCCTCTTGAGAGCTGAAAACCCTCAGCAGACAGGACAGTTTGTATTTACCCCCATTTATATAATCTTCCACCTATTCCTTTCCCTTATCGATCTACAAGCCCTACATACCCATTGTGAATGAGTCATTAACTGTGTGTCTGGTGGGGGGGGGGGGGGGGGGGGGTGCATGTGTGTGTGTGTGGACTGGGACTGTGAGTGTTATGAAGGAAGGACTCTCTGGGTTTGTTCTAGAGGTGACCCATTTCCACCAGTTCCTGGCCAGTGCCAAACTGGGTCAGCGCAGCGGGCTGGACTGGGCCGGACTGGGAAAGAACATACAAACAGTGTGATGCAGTGAAGATGTCTATTTATAGTGTGAAAAACAGGTCAGTTGTGCCTCAGGAAATGGCAGTAAAAGAGAGAACAACACTCTGTGTTTGTGTGTGTGTTCAGCCGCTCTCATTTACAACCACGTTCTGCTATATTCCCCAGAAAGTCTCTTTGTAGCTCCTTTAGGAACAACTCCTAATTGAACTTCAAGGAAGGACATCTTAAAAACGCATTTATCAACTGACCAGTCTACAGTTTATAATAATGTTTTGAGGGGTGTGTGAACCGACAAAGATTATAATCCAGCTGTCAGTATTTCTGTGTTCATGTGGGTGAGTGTGTATGAGTGTGTAAGCTTTTGGGTGATTTTGTGTATGTGAATGTGTGTAGGCGTCTGTATTCTTATGTGTGTGTTTGAGAGTGTCTGTGTGTTTGTGTGTATGTCTCTGTGTGTTAGAGACTGTGTGTTTCAGAATGTGTGTGTGTGTGTTAGAGAGTGTGTGTGCATAGCCACCGGGCCTGTCAGGTGGAATAAGGAGCCAGTCGTGACAGCTTGGCTGTTGCTAAGACGACCACCCACTCGCTTCTGTCGTCTGCCTGTCAGAGTAATGATTTGCTGAGCGGTCACACACACGCCTACAGGAAGTGATGTCACCAAACTATGGAGTATTTCTTGCTTACCATCACCATCCTACCCTTCTTACTGCCTCCTCTCACTTGGTGCACCAACACTATGGTTGCATTTTTCACCAAGTCAAATCAAGTGGCTCTAAAACGGTGTATTTACGTAGTAGTACTGCAGACAGGTACATTGAGTGCAGTTACTACTGTATATATGGAACACGTGCTTCAGGATCCTATTCTACATGAGTTTAGAACAGATAGATAGCATATAGATAGCAGATAAATAGCTGTCTGAATGATTCCTAGGCCCTCTGACTGGCTGGCTGTGTGTGCGTGGCTGCCCTCTGACCCTCTGACTGGCTGGCTGTTTGTTATCCAAAGGTTATGTAAGAGTGCAGCGCTGGCGATTCCATGGCTAAGAGGAGCTCAGCCCCACAATCTCCTCAAAGAGAGAGAGAGAGAACAAGAGACACAGACACCAACAAACAGAGAGACAGACAGACAGACAGACAGGTGGGTTACAAAAAAGTAAGGGAGACAATTTTGTAGGGTAGTCTGGTTGGTGCAGTGAGTGATGTGTAGTGAACTGGCACGTGGAGTGTGTTAATTGATTTTTAATGAAGTGAGGAACTCCACTCAGTCTCCTGGGTTCCCAACTCTCTAAATAGAGCCTTAATTAGCTTCATTAGAGGAGATGGGAGCATCCGTACATGAGCACTGGCTTACCATAACTCAATTTATAAAGAACACACACACACACACACACACACACACACAAAGCAAGACAACATCAAAACTTGAAATTGCCATGTGGTCTCCTGATTAAATGGGCGGAAGTTGAAGTTGATGTGCTTGATGTACATATCCCAGAAAACTTAAAAATAGATAGGATGTTGAAACTGTGGAAAGGGAAATACCTGTCCATCTACGGGAAAATGACCCAGATTAATGTCCTATTGATACCGCAGGTTCCATATTTATTCATGACTCTGCTGACTCCAGGAGTCCTTTTTCAAGCCATGGCAAACCATTAAACGGCCACCTTTGTATTATGAACATGAGTTACGAGGGTTAAAATTAGGACATATTAAGGCATTAAACCTCTCTCAGAATGATATTTAAATCCAAACTGGTTTTGCAGCAGACTACTAAGAGAGGCACATCCGAGGTTCAAAGTGGTCTTTTTTGCCGTTACACTGATTAAAACCAACCATTTCCGGTGGACTGATAATGGATCCCTGCTTAAAGTATGATCCTTTTTAAATGAAGCAATACAGAGTTGGTTACAATTCCAATTTCATCCTCCAGATGAGGCAGAACAAGTATTACAGCACATAACGTGGTTAAAACTCCAAATGCACTAATAGAGGACATTTTCTTGGGAGAAATGCATAAAATATCATGTTTCTGAATGACATTGGAAGGTAAAACTGTCACACAAGCTATTAACAAAGGGTGTATGGAGATGTATATTCCATCCCAAATTATAGCCAACTCATTGAAGCTCTGCCACAAAAATGGAAGAGGCAATTACTCAAAAGAGAAAGGAATTAAATGATTTGTCTGCCTCCAAGGAAAAACAACGCACGGCCTAAAATGTATCAGTTTCACTTAAAGTCGAGAGGCTTGATAACTATGCCGCTTCGAATTCAAGATTGTTGGGAACTTGTTGTATGTGCCAAAATCATGGCATCGGGGTTTATGAACTGATATACAAAACAACAACTGAAGCATCAATCTGTTCTTTTCAATTTAAACTATTATATAAATCTGCACCACTTATGATGGCACAACAAGCAGAGGGATGTCTCCGGTCACCATTCCTTTTCGGTGGTTTCTATGGACACGGTTTGACGACCTCAACTTTGCAGACGATCTAGCACTCCTGTCACACAGTCAAGAGCAAATACAAGATACAATACCAGACCTGGACACCACATCAGCCCAACTAGGACTCCATATCCACAGAAACAAAACCAAGATAATAAGGCTCAACAACTGTTCAGCCCCTGGTTCGACTGTGATCTTGCAGAATTACTCCACCTCCAAGAATTGCATTTGGTGAAAGGTTCGGCACCCGCATACTCAGGCTGACTGGCTCTCGTTCAGGCAAATGAGAAATAAGTGCACTCAGGCTATCCGGAAGGCCAAAGGTAGTTACTTTAAGGAGCAGTTCTCTCTCTATGGGTCTAACCCCAAGACGTTCTGGGAAACGGTTAAAAGACCTGGAGAATAAACCCTCCTCCTCACAGCTGCCCATGTCCCTTAATGTTGATGATGTGGTTGTTACTGACAAGAAGCACATGGCTGAGCTCTTTAATCACCACTTGATTAAGTCAGGATTCCTATTTGCCTCCTTGCCCATCCGACATTTCCTCATCTCCCACCCTGTCACGACGTCCGCCAAAGTTGTTGCCTCTCCTTGTTCGGGCGGCGTTCGGCGGTCGTTGTCACCGGCTTTCTAGCTGCCACGTTCTTTCTTTTTCTTTTTCTATTTGTTTTGTCTTGATTGTACACACCTGGTTCCCATTACATTATAATTATTTCCCCTATTTAACCCTCTGGTTCCCAATATGTTTTGTGCGTGATTGTTTCTTGTTGAGTGTTAGTAGACTGCTGTGTTATGGTGTGTTTTCCCTGCGTGGAATTTTATGGTTGGTTCTTTTTGAGTAAAGTATGTTATTTTACTCAGTTCTGTGTCCTGCGCCTGACTCCATCCTCACCGCTGCACACTGACACATGACACACCCCTTCTAATGCGACTATCCCCGATGCTTCTCCCTTTTCCCCCTGCCCCGCTACAAAGTCTCTCGCTGCAGGCAGTCACTGAGTCCGAGGTGCTAAAGGATCTCCTTAAACTTGACCCCAAAAATCCATCTGGGTCAGACCCCTTTCTTCTTTAAGGTTGTTGCCCCTATCATCGCCAAGCCTGTCTCTCCTTTTTGGGGAGGTTCCCATTGTTTGGAAGGCAGCCACGGTTCGTCCTTTATTTAAAGGGGGAGATCAAGCTGATCCTAACTGTGATAGGAAGATAGAAATAGAAATAGGCCTATTTGCCCTGTTTATCAAAAGTGTTGGAAAAACTTGTCAATAATCAACTGACTGGCTTTCTTGATTTCTATAGTGTTCACTTGGGAATGCAATCTGGTTTCCGCTCAGGTTATGGATGTGTTACTGCAACCTCAATAATGGTCCTCAATAATGTCACCATTGCCCTTGATTCTAAGCAATGTTGTGCTACTATTTTTATTGACTTGGCCAAAGCTTTTGATACGGTAGACCATTCCATTCTTCTGGGCCGGCTAAGGAGTATTGGTGTCTCTGAGGGGTCTTTTGCCTCGTTTGCTAACTACCTCTCTCAAAGAGTACAGTTTATAAAGTCAAAAAATCTGCTGTCTCAGCCACTGCCTGTCACCAAGGGAAACACAATACATAGATCGGCAGATAAGGGTGCTCTAGAGCGGCAAGATGTTCTTTACCATTCGGCCATCAGATTTGCCACTCCTTTTATACTCCTCTGTAAACTGGTCGTCTCTGTATATCTGTCACAAGACCCACTGGTTGATACGTATTTATAAAACCCTCTTAGGCCTCACTCCCCCCTATCTGAGATATCTACTGCAGCCCTCATCCTCCACATACAACACCCGTTCCGCCAGTCACATTCTGTTAAAGGTCCCCAAAGCACACACATCCCTAAGTCGCTCCTCTTTTCAGTTTGCTGCAGCTAGCGACTGGAACGAGCTGCAACAAACACTCAAACTGGACAGTTTTAGCTCAAGCTCTTCATTCAGACTCAATCATGGACACTCTTACAGACAGTTGTGGCTGCTTTGTGTGATGCATTGCTGTCTCTACCTTCTTGCCCTTTGTGCTGTTGTCTGTGCCCAATAATGTTTGTACCATGTTTTGTGCAGCTACCATGTTGTGTTGCCACGATGTTGTTGTCGTGTTGTGTTGCTACCATGCTGTGCTGTCATGTGTTGCTGCCTTGCTATGTTGTTGTTTTAGGTCTCTTTATGTAGTGTTGTCTGTCTTGTTGTGATGTGTTTTTCGTCCTATATTTATATTCTATTTCTTTATTTTAATCCCAGGTTCCCCGTCCCTGCAGGAGAGGCCTTTTGGTAGGTCTTCATTGTAAATAAGAATTTGTTCTTAACTGACCTGTCTAGTTAAATAAAGGTTCAATAAAACAACCAATCCAAATCACCCTCAAAGAACCACTGGAGGATGTGAGGTCCTTCACCTACCTGGGCAAGATGGGTTAGTCAGGTAGGCAAGATGGCAAAGATGGGTTAGTCTGTGGAAATCTGAGTGATGGAATTAAGATTAGAGTGATTGGTTGATTGGCTGATAAATGTGGAGTCCAGTATGATTAGGAAATAAACATTATATATTGAATTGTAATGTTTTCCACCAAGTCCTTCAACTAGGAAAGAGGCGAGTAGGGGCATAATCAAACCTATATAAAAAGGGGATTAGAAATGATGCAGTAATGGTATTTGATAGACTCCAATTCTATCTGCTAATTTCATAGCTGATCCACCCCCCATTAAAAAAACACATCAATACCAAGCACAATACAAGCCCTTCTTAGAACAGCAATAAACTGTGGGGTGATCTTTCTACCACTAGGTGTTGCTGTATTTCAACAGCCGTAGGGGCTATTTGTGTAAGGGTGAACAGGAGGGGCGATTGGACATGCATGTTTCATCTATTAACTAGAGGGGACTAGCTACAAAAAAAAACACACCCGGGGCTGTACTATGTTCAGCATGCTGTTACATGGGATGGGAGTGTGGAGTAGCAACAATAGGGGTTATGTAGCTACTTGTATTGCTGCTCACACACACACACACACACACACACACACACACACACACACACACACACACACCTGTGTTTTCACTAGGGTCAGCAACGGCTACATTGACCCACTTGAACAGCTCTGGCATCATGGCAGCAGCCGGGTATTGTAGGTAATTACTCAGACCTGTCTGTATGGTTGGCACTGTCTCCATGGGCTCCGTACAGTCTGCTGGAGTGAAGAGTAACACAGGGCAGGCAAGTAGGGTACTATCCCCCATCCCCCTTCCCTGATGCCTGCCCTGTGTTGTGGGGGCAAACATGTCTTTGTCCAGTTGACAGTAGCCATGATGCATCAAGGATGTTAGTTACTCCCCCCCTTGCCCTACTCCCCTCCCATGTGTAAGAGGGCACAGGCTTGTCCAGTTTGCCGCAATGCTCTGTGGGTAATTGCTCATGGGGCAGGTCTGGGATCAGCTGGGCTCATGGAATCCAGCTCTGTGCTCCGATTGTACACCCCAGAGAGGGAACAGAAGGGGGCCACTGGCTGACATTCAACGCATCGATTCACACACACAGACACACATGCACGCGCACAAAAGTGTACATATGTATACACACGTACAAATGCACTCATACGTATGCACACGACAGTGTTTATATAGCGTTGATACATCCTATGTTACAAATGTGTGCATGAGTATACAGTATTTTTCTCCACCCTGTGGAGTATTTCCCACGTCTCCCTTGCATGCCTCCACCCCCCTGCCCACTAGAAGTGAAGCCCACACAACACATTGTGGGGTTCCTAGTGAGTGACCCTGAGATGGGGAGGCATGCAAAGGAGGCGTGGGAAATACTCCACAGGGTGGACCCAATCCCATCGCCCCCAACCTGTCCCTCCCACCCCCTGCCCCCTCAGGTCTACCTCTCAAGTACACTGTGCCATCTCCTTCCCAACACCATCCTCTGTGACTTGTAAGGCCTCTCCGGGATTGACCTCTGACCTTTCTTTCAGGCCTGAGAGAGGGGGGGAGTGCATCGGACTGGAAGGAACAAGTTCAAGGATGATGTGTGTGACCACAGCACCTGGTCTCTCCCCCTCTGCTCTGAGAGCAGGGGTAGCCTACACACTATGTGCAGAGATAATGATAAGAATGATCCAAATCATGTATTTGCTGGAGTGTACAAAAATAAGTAAACATGAAAATGGCTGTCTAGCAATGATCAACAACCACATGGAGGCATGGACACACATACTGTCATCGTAGCATCCCACCTATTCTGGTTTGAGAAAAAAATGATTTTGTCGTCACTGCCTGCTCCTTAACCCTCCCTTAACCTCACACTGTTCTTCCTATGGTCTTAATCCTAATTGTAGATGACATTGTGTGTGCGTGTTGTGTGTTTGTGTGTGAGAGGGGGGGAGGGTAGAGGGTAGGACTAATAGGGAGAAAGAGAGCGAAAACAAGAGAGCTATAGCATTAAAAACCTGCAGATTCTACCACATCTTGGCTGGAGGACACTAGCGAATCACATGGACCCAAAGGAATGGAGGCTAAACATATCAATTATACTAAAATAAGTGTTACCGTAATCCACAGACAAATTAGTAGGCATACACAAATATTTGGACCAAACTACAACACTTGCCACTTGCCTTGTGTGTGTGTGACACAGAGAGAGAGGGAGAGGGAGAGAGTGTGTGAGAGAGAGAATATGTGTGTGTGTGTGTGTGTGTGTGTGTGTGTGTGTGTGTGTGTGTGTGTGTGTCTCTCTCTCTCTCTCTCTCAGGGATGGACGCTAATAGCTCGCCTCAGGCCACAATTTAACTCAGTCTAACAAGGTTTTCCCCAAAGTGGCCCCAGGGGCATCTTTCGCAAAGAGCCAAATTGATCACAAAGACAATCAAAGTGTTCGCTTCACCTGCACTCTCTCTTTCTCTCTCTCTCTCTCTCTCACAGACACACAATATCAGTATTTTATGAAAATTAATATGAAGGCACTGCTTAAAACAAAGAGGCTATAATGAAATATGACTTTTTTTTAAATAAGGACACTATTCTGAGCACTGAGGTTAGAGAAGACTTTGGTTAAAATACTATTTGAAATCTTTCAAATACGTTGAGCGTTTGCTTTAGCCTGTCTGGAGTACCAGATGGGCAGGGTTTATAATTGTGGGAGCTACCAGCAGGTCAGTTCCAGCAGATCTGGTACTGAGGTTCAAGATGAAGCGCAGCTCACAAGAGAGAAATAGAACTGATGATGCCCTGGAGAATCTCCTCAATGAGATTAGCTACTGACGCTAACACAGGCTAATCTTTGCCACTCACAAAACGCTAACCCCTATTAGAAGCTCACCAGTATAGTTGACACAGTACGTGCTATAGGTATGCTACCACAAACTCCCTTCTATGGAATACGATGGTGGGCAATACCTTTTTACAGCATCTAATTGAGTTGTAGAATACATGCTAAATGCATAATATAAAATAGTCTTCAGAAAAGACCTTTAGGTAACTAAAAATGAGTTGCATCCATGGTAGCCATGGTCACCTTCTATAGGACGCTATTAAGTGCACAGAAATTTCACCTAGTTTCCTCCCAGGACATAGTAAAGACTGGAATGTAACAGGGACATTTAGCAACACTACAGCGCGTTCAGAAAGTATTCACATCCCTTGACTTTTTCCACATTTTGTTGGGTTACAGTCTGAATTTAAAATGGATTAATTTGCAATTTTGTGTCACAATACACTACAATGTCAAATTGGAATCATGTTTTTATAAATGTTTACAAATGACTTACAAATAGAAAAGCTGGAATGTATTGAGTCAATAAGTATTCAACCCTGTTGTTATGTCAAGCCTGAATAAGTTCAGGAGTAAAAATGTGCTTAACTAGTCACATAGTAAATTGCATGGACGCACTCTGTGTGCAATAATAGTGTTTAACATGATTTTTAAATGACTACTACGTCTCTGTACCCCACAAATACAATTATCTGTAAAATGCTGAATAGAAAGTCTTATGTTTGGGGCAAACACATCACTGAGTACCACTCTTCATATTTTCAAGCATGGTGGTGGCAGCAACATGTTATGGGTATGCTTGTCATCGGCAATGACTAGGGAGTTTTTTAGGATAAAAGGAAATGTAATAGAGCTAAGCACAGGCAAAATCCTAGAGGAAAACCTTGTTCAGTCTGCTTTCCAACATACACTGGGAGACAAATTCACCTTTCAGCAGGACAATTATCTAAAACACCAGGCCAATTATACACTGGTTGCTTACCAAGATGACATTGAATGTTACTGAGCGGCCTAGTTACAGTTTTGACTTAAATCGTCTTGAGAATCTATGGCAAGACATGAAAATGGCTGTCTAGCAATGATCAACAACCATCTTGATAGACCTAAGGAATAATGGGCAAATACTGTACAATCCAGGTGTGCAAAGCTCTTAGAGACTTACCCAGAAATAATCACAGCTGTAATAACTGACAAAGGTGATTCAAACATGTATTGACTCAGAGGGTTGAATACTTATCTAATCAAGATATATTAATGTTTTATTTTCCATTAATAATCATTTTTTTAAAAATTGAGAATGGTGGAGGCTACTGTAATGCCTCTAGAAAGTACAGCTAAGGGTTCTGTCTGACTTCACACTGTGTCCAAGTAATTGTATTAACTGTGTATTAGCTGTTTATTAGCTGTCCTTGTTGAATTGTTAAGTAAGACACCGCATAGACGCACACACACACACAGATGGTGAATTGCACACATCCAGAAAGCTGAATTAACCGCTCACACGATCTGACTGTCTTTATCTTTTCCTTTCTCCCTCCTTCTCCCTTTCCCTCCCCTCTCCCTCTCCCATCTCTCTTTCCCTCTCCCATCTCTCTTTCCCTCTCCCATCTCCCTTTCCCATCTCTCTTTCCCTCTCCCATCTCTCTTTCCCTCTCCCATCTCTCTTTCCCATCTCCCTTCTCTCTTTCCCTCTCCCATCTCTCTTTCCCTCTCCCATCTCCCTTTCCCTCTCCCATCTCTCTTTCCCTCTCCCATCTCCCTTTCCCTCTCCCATCTCTCCCATCTCTCTTTCCCTCTCCCATCTCTCTTTCCCTCTCCCCTCTCTCTTTCCCTCTCCCATCTCCCTTTCCCATCTCTCTTTCCCATCTCTCTTTCCCTTTCCCATCTCTCTTTCCCATCTCTCTTTCCCTGTCCCATCTCTCTTTCCCATCTCTTTCCCTCTCCCATCTTTCTTTCCCTCTCCCATCTCTCTTTCCCTCTCCCTTTCCCTCTCCCATCTCTCTTTCCCTCTCCCATCTCCCTTTCCCTCTCCCATCTCTCTTTCCCTGTCCCATCTCACTTTCCCTCTCCCATCTCACTTTCCCTCTCCCATCTCACTTTCCCATCTCTCTTTCCCTCTCCCATCTCTCTTTCCCTCTCCCATCTCTCTTTCCCTCTCCCATCTCTCTTTCCCTCTCCCATCTCTCCCATCTATCTTTCCCTCTCCCATCTCCCTTTCCCATCTCCCTTTCCCTCTCCCATCTCCCTTTCCCTCTCCCATCTCTCTTTCCCTCTCCCATCTCTCTTTCCCTCTCCCATCTCTCTTTCCCTCTCCCATCTCTCCCATCTATCTTTCCCTCTCCCATCTCTTTCCCTCTCCCATCTCTCTTTCCCTCTCCCATCTCTCCCATCTATCTTTCCCTCTCCCATCTCCCTTTCCCATCTCTCTTTCCCTCTCCCATCTCCCTTTCCCTCTCCCATCTCTCTTTCCCTCTCCCATCTCCCTTTCCCTCTCCCATCTCCCTTTCCCTCTCCCATCTCTCTTTCCCTCTCCCATCTCCCTTTCCCTCTCCCATCTCTCTTTCCCTCTCCCATCTCTCTTTCCCTCTCCCATCTCCCTTTCCATCTCCCTTTCCCTCTCCCATCTCTCTTTCCCTCCTCTCCCATCTCTCTTGCCCTCTCCCATCTCTCTTTCCCTCTCCCATCTCTTTTTCCCTCTCCCATCTCCCTTTCCCATCTCTCTTTCCCTCTCCCATCTCTCTTTCCCTCTCCCATCTCTCCCATCTCTTTCCCTCTCCCATCTCTCCCATCTCTTTCCCTCTCCCATCTCCCTTTCCCTCTCCCATCTCTTTCCCTCTCCCATCTCCCTTTCCCTCTCCCATCTCCCTTTCCCTCTCCCATCTCTCTTTCCCTCTCCCATCTCTCCCATCTCTCTTTCCCCCTCCCATCTCTCTTTCCCTCTCCCATCTCCCTTTCCCTCTCCCTTTCCCTCTCCCATCTCCCTTTCCCATCTCTCTTTCCCTCTCCCATCTCTCTTTCTTCCTTGCCCGTTCTTGTATCCACGTGACTCACGTCATGATGACTACCACCCACAATAGACACGTCTAGTTACTACTGAACAAAAGTGAGCTGATGAGATCAAAGTTGAATCTCATAGTGCACCACATCACACTCCACCAGACTACCAGGGTGCCTCTGCTTCCACCACCAGCTAGCGTATGGATACACTGCATAACTGAGAGATACTTCCAGTGTGTTTAACAAGGACATACTAAAGAGAGAAAGGCTGCTTCTTTAGCTCAGGGTCAGGCAGCACTGGGGCGATAGCAAGAGATCCCTCACAGCCAATATAAACTAGATGCAATGTACTGCTAGTCACGCTCTCTCTCTCTCTTACACACACACACACACACACACACACACACACACACAAATAAAATCAACACGGAGCAGTCGTTAAGTAAGCACGCTTGGATGCCACCCTCACGCTCAGAACTACTGGGACCACACACTGATAGAGAAGCACGGTCTACAGGCTGCTGTTAACAACATTATCTCAAACACACTGATAAGTCAAACATGCAACAGCAGGCACACACACACAAGCTCTCTTAATTTGAGTTGAGAGCACAAGTGATGGAAGAGCAGACCGGTCGAGTGAGGAGAGACAGGGACACAGGGTTAGAGCAAGCGCAGTGGTGTAAAGTAACTAAGTAGAATGTCTTTGAAGTACTACTTAAGTGATCTTTTGGACTATCTACTTTATTATTTCTATTTTTGACAGCTTTTGCGCCACTACATTCCAAAAGAAAATATGTACTTTTTACTCCCATACATTTTCACTGACACCCAAAAGCACTTGTTACATTTTGATTGCTCAGACAGGACAGCAAAATGGTCCAATTCACGCACCATCAATATAACAAGTTGTCATCCCTTACTGCCTCTGATCTGGCAGACACACTAAACACAAATACTGTGTTTGTAAAATATGTCTGAGTGTTGGAGTGTGCCCCTGACTGTCCATAAAAATAAAATAAAAAATTGGGCCGTCTGCTTTGCTTAATAGCAGGAATTTTATGAATAGCTTTTACTTTTACTTACTTTTAATTTTACTCAAGTATGACGGTTGAGTACTTTTTCCACCACTGTACTTAAGTATATTTAAAACCAGAGACTTCTAGAACTTTACTCAAGTAGTATTTTACTGGGTTACTTTCACTTTTACTTGAGTCATTTTCTATTAAGGTATATTTTCTTTACTTTTACTCAAGTATGACAGTTGAATACTTTTCCACCACTGACCAAGAGACAAAGGGGATAGAGGAAGACAGGAACACAGTTACAGAGAGGTAGGCTATACATACTGTAGTCATACGTGGATGAATTGGGTGCAGTGCGTGTGCGTGTGGTTGTGTGTGTATGTGTGTGTGAGTAATGGTGCAACACCTCAGTGTGGAGGATTAGCTCTCCTGACCGAGGCTTTGAGTAATCTTTCCCCTAGTTACATAACACTGGGCCATTAGTCAGTAACACACACACACATATATACATACACATACGTACACATACATACTGTGCACATACAAACGATGAGTATATTTTCCTCTATACTGTTTCCTCCCACCAACTAAGGTGTTGCCTGCTCCTTACCCACAATGAATGCTACCCAGTGAAATAAAGTTTTATGTTCCTAATTATGACAATATAGAGAATGCTGTTCAAGCTGTGGGTAATGTTGATGAGGAGATGAGATAGATTGTGTAATGTGATAAATGATTTGGAGTAGATTATGTAAATTAAACTGTGCACCACAGTATAGATTATGCTGTGGATTGCTTCCGTAGACCTTCAGGAAGCATCGATCCCCTGATAACGCCGGGATTGGCTGATCAATGCAGATGCAGGATGCCTCAAATTCTATTGGCATTGGGACCTCATGCATGGCATTGTGGCTATTTGTGTTTTACAGGCCAGAGTTGAAAGCAGAGTGGGTGTATGTGTTTGTGTGTGTGTGTGTGTGTGTGTGTGTGTGTGTGTGTGTGCTCACGAAAGAGAAGGAGTGAGATAGAGAGAAAGTCAGAGAGAGAGAGAGAAAGAGAGAGAGAGAGAGAAAGAGAGAAAGAGAGAAAGAGAGAAGATGTAGAGAGAGACAGACAGAGAGATGATGGCGTGTGGGGTCTTCTGTGGTGCTGTCTGTAGATTATGGAGTGTGTTGCCATCTCACATCTACCCACCACACCCCCTTTGTCACCCCTCTCTCTCTCTCTCTCTCTCTGTCATTCTGTATTTTCCAATAGAGAGGAAGTGTTGGAGATTGTGATTGACACCTTTCACTCACAGAGAGGATCACATAGACCACACCCAACCCCCATGACCCATCCCCCTCCTGCTCTGGACTGAACTCAGTGACCTATACCGTCTATGGGAGGGTTCTCCTGTGTGAAAATGGCATTGCATTGCAGTAGTGTGTCATCGTGTATCTGTGTGTGTGTCTGTTGGAATGCATTTGTGCATGTACACACATGCATACTTATACATATTATTACATTGTGTGTTTGGTCACCTGTGTTAGGCTTATGCATGTATGCATATCTGTGAGCATGTGTGTGTGAGCATGTGTGTTTGCATGTGATGTGTGCATGTGTGGTGGCATCATACTGTGGATGAGGGTGAGAGTGTACAGTAAGTGTAGGTGTAAAGGTACACCTGGTTCCAGAAGCCCCCTGGCCAAACATGATCAAACGAAAGAAATGAACCCATCTGCAAATATCTTCAATTCGAAAGGACAATTTGTGAAATAAAAAAGTAGGGTGTTCATGATTAGAATAGGCTTATAGCCCTCAACAAAATGGCTTTAAATGATTTCATTGGCAATGAAAAGGTATGGGGAGGTTGAACTTGGGAAACAAAATGATTGGACCCCAACCAGTAAATCCAAATTAAAATAGCAACAATTAATCAAGAGCACGTAAAAAATATTTGACCCTGAGCCGTTCTTTTTGTATGCGTTTCAGGTGCATCAGGTTATAACTATTTTCAGAATGTTTCCTTCTTGTCATTGGATAACTGCTTGTCATTGAATAACGGAAATTGAACAGTATAAGACGAGAAACTTTTCTCTTTTTCACCACAGCATTTTCTCCCTCCCCTGGTTGGTTTTGGTTATCGTTCTAGTATAGGCTACATCATCGTCCGTCGGTCAGCCGGGACAGGAGGTTTGACAATTGCTAAATGATAATTAAACAAGGCATATGAGGGGGGCTCTATTTTTCATAACCTCGTGGATGTGATTGCATTTCTCTGTGAGCAGTGCAGACTCCACAGGCTGCGAAGGTTGGGAGAGGGGCCGCGTGGCGCACACTGATTTAATTCTATCTGACAAACCCTTTGGGGCGTTCAGCAGGATAGACGGAGAGAGAAAGACAGGAGGACAGAGAGACGCTTCGGGCCCTCTTCTACCCACCACAGCTATAAAGCCGGAGATTTCGGCATCCCCCCAAGAAGCCCATGCACTAGTGGTCGCAAGGCCCAATAAAGTGTGAGTGTAGGCTACAGTTATTGCAAGGCGGGCGGGGAGAGACGAGTTAAGTCATTTGCGCGCGAGAGAGAGAGACAGCGCGAGAGAGAGAGCGAAAGAGATAGACGTCCTCCCCAAAGTTTTCGTCCTCTTTTTCCCCCAGGGTTATAAGAGAAGGCCTGCTAAATTGCTAATCGCAGAGGCAAACAGAGGTGTATTTTAATCCTTCTAATGTTGCTTGATTTTCAAAGCCAAATAGCAATAGCATTGGACACAATAATAGTAATGTAAAAATATGAAAATACTGTTAATTAACATCACAGAATATTGTTGCACTTTGAAAAAATATGAATTAATTAGTCTAAATATTGTCTTATAGCTAGCTATAACTTCAACAATGGGCTCAGAATAATCATAATTATTATTTGAATGTTGTTTATTTTAAGAGTCATTTCTGTACTAGGCATGTTGTATATTTAAGTCAAACTCAAATTAAGCTCGCCATTGATAATCTATGTTTAACGTTAATATTGCCCATAATTCAGTACAGTTTAAGTTTAACTACACTTTATTAATATCAACACAATGGCGTTTTTGTATCATTTGTCATAGGTCTACACACCTACAACGAAGGAATGAGAATGCAGGCTGGAACAACAGACGCTATAGACTACCTCTAAGACTAGACTACCTCTAAGTGAGGCCCTCACCTGTCTTTCATTGAACAAACTGGTTACTTTATTTATACTTTTACACTATCATAATAGTTCCTGTAGGCTTATTTTCGTCACGGGTTTCCGTTTAAGTGATGATTGTTATTTTACAATTCACAAGGTAGCCTATAGGCTAGTGATCATACAAATTAATAACACTAGACCTACGCAATTTGACAACAATTGGTCATCACGGAAATGTTAATTTTCAATTATTGGACCGAACAGCATTGCCACTATGTTTTGTTAGTCTGACATAATTTGTAGGAGTAAATTGTAAAATAGGTCTACTATTCAGCACTGAAGGCCTTGGATCCAAAGCGCATGATTGTAAGGGGAGAAAGAGGGAAAAAGAGAGAGAGCTGTGGGTTGAACTTCCGTCTCGAAGACATGGGGACATTACCCTCTCTCTCTCTCGCGCGCGCGTGTGTGTGTGTGTGTGTGTGTGTGTGTGTGTGTGTGTGTGTGTGTGTGTGTGTGTGTTGGACGTGGGGGGCACTAATGTTGCATGTCGATGCTTATGGAGCGGTGCAGAGCTTGAATGATGGATATGGGTTAGTAGAGCGCACTCCCAACACAGAACCTCCTTGCTTGGCCATATATCACCAGGGAGGTATGTAGGACACAGCCTATACATGGACAACAAGCTTATATTTGGGGTTCTGATGGGGTACGACAGTTGAACGAAGCTCATGAGGCATGTCTAACTTGTATTCTTCAAGAATTAATGGGTACATATCATTTCTAAATCCAAAAATGGATGCTGCAACTGCAGATTGCCCTTTAAAGAAACAAAATGTATTTGCATTTTTTTCCCAGAGAGCAAACATGTATAAGACTGTGTGTCCTGCAGTCAATGGTGCTATAGGGCCAAGCTTGCAGGTTCTGTGTTCCAACGTGTCATGCGCTCTACTAAACCATTTACATTTATCCAGTCCCATCCCTCAGCTTTTTGCCGAAACGGGGGTGGGAAAGGCTTTGTTATTGTTTCAACTGCGAATTGCCGCTTTAAATCGTCAGTGGCAATAGTTTACGGAAATAGTTTACGGCAATAGCAAATGATGTGCTTCGTGAAGATGATCTCTATTCAGGCACTCCATTCAGCCAGAGCATCTGAAGTCTTGACGCTCCTCCAAACTAAATAGTGTTGCGTTAACTCAGAGTTAACTCCAACACTGGGACGTATACAAGGTGTTTAATGGGCCATACATGGACGTCTCATGGAGAACAACACGCACACGCACACGCACACACACACAGTATAAAGATCCGAATAGGTTACTTAATAGTGACAGTAAATGGCAATTGTATTCTCAAGCTGGGGCTAATAGTGACTGAGGCATGAGCAAGTTGGGATAAAAAACTTCCCTAGTAAAGTTCACACAGCGCACACACAACAGAACTATAGTACAGAATGGATGTGGGGAATACCAGTGATGTGAGTGGGTAGATGCGCCTGCTATTTAAATGAGCTGTCAAAAGCAGTCGGATCCTTACCTCGCATGGTGGTGTTTGTGCGACTCTCTTCCGAATGCAGCAGTCATGAAGAAACAAACATAAATACTTTTAAAAAGCAAAATCCCCGGGCAAAAACAAAACAACGTTAATGTTTGCCGTCGTCCACGTTCATTCGGGGAGTGTTGTTTCTTCGCAAAAGCATTCCAGACCAGAACAGACTCGTGCTTGTTGACGCGCTGGGCAGAGCGGAGCAGAGAGACGCGCCGTGGAGTGTGGAGAGGTGGTCAGACGGTTTGAGTGTCGTCCGCTCAGCGAGCATGCGGCTTTTCACATGACATCTGCGCCTGAACATCTACGGGAGGTTTTCACTGTTTCCCCCGGCGGAGGGGAGAGCGCTAGATAGGTTTAGAGGAGCAGGGATTGGACTAGCACTTTCTGCTCCTCCTACTCTCGACGTCCCCAATAATGAGCCAGTGTAGTAGCCCATAGCATACTGTAGGCCCTAATCCAGCACGTACCTTCATAACAGTGAGGATACTTTCGTTATATCGTCCTCCCTAATATGGTGTTTACTAACAGTTAGTTAGCCTACAATAACACATCATCCAACCATCTAACAACCATATTTCTACAACATTTTATAGACTAAAGAGGAGCGTTTGAGTTCAGGCTGTGCATGCCCACATCGTCAAAAATCTTTAGAGTTGACTATGGAACGGGGTCAGAATCACACGTTTCTTTCATTTCACAGACAATTTACAGTCAAAGAAATGATTTCGTAATGTATAGGCAGGCCTTAACCTCTCACACTTAGATTAGGCTACATCAGTTAGACTAGCACATTTTCAAATCATTTAGAATTGGGATTTGAAAAATGGTTGAATCTAAATAGTTTATTGGTTACACGGTTCAACACTCTCCCTGGTAAATATTTAATATACTGGATGTTAAACACTGTCATGGCTGTGGATTGAGTAGTTAAAGAGAACCACTGAAAAAATATTGATACCCGCACTATATATATATATATATATATATATTGAAATACTAAATGTTTATCAGTCAAATTGAGCTGTTTAAATGCTTGAGAGGATACAGGCTCAAATTATATTACACACGTCTAATGTTTCTTCTCTACTGCACATAAAGCATTTCCCAATGCATATTTCCAGGGCGAGGGCGTTTATTTACAGTGCAGTCGCTGAAAAACTATCCGCTATGTGCGGAACACGTACAAAACAAAATAACAAACAGGACAATTCAAAAACAGGAAATATAAACTGGGGATAACGGAATGTAACTCAAATCGTAGTAGAGTACTCCAAACAACCAGGCCTCAAGTACTCCTGAAACTGTCTGCATGCCAACTTTTACCTGTCTGATCAGGACAGAAATGAAGGAGCTTACTTTTTCAACATGGCCTTCACCTGGACCATAGCCTGCCATTATTTACAAATCCTTAATCAGTGTCGTGAAATAAAAATCATATGCGCATTTTCCTACCAGAGATGTTTCCCTCAAATTGACTAGTTGTGTATAAAAGTGTGGATATTGTCTATATGGTGAGATTAGCATGGACAAAAGAGCAACACTATTTTTACATCTCAAACGGCAGCCAAGCAATGATGATCATGTCACCAGAATAAGACCCTCGATATTTATTGGAAAGGAGCATCAAGCTCATCGCCTTGCTCTTTCACCACCCTGTGAAGTTCATCGTAATTTGTATCATCTGCAGCCTAATAAACTGCATGCTTTCCCAACGAGTCGTAGTTGGAGGACCACACAACATATTGTGACTTGAATTTTACTTTGATAAGATGGTTAATACCGTACAGTATATCAATATTTGTACACAAAAGCGCTTCCACTGACATTTCTCGCATAATACATTTTACCGACACAAAAAGATCCCACCTTGTCAATACTTATTTTGTTTTGCCGACATCTGGAAAGTTTCCTGTCAATTTGCTGTTTCCATCAGGCCTGTCTTGACATTTTTCTCAGTACTTTACCCGCATAAAAAGGTTGGATGGAAACCTGGTTTGTGACTGACATAACAAGAGGGAAACTGCTGATGCCCAACCACATTTTGAAATTGCACTTTGTGTAGTTTACTAATCTAATGCTCAACAGTAAGTTGAGACCCGACTGAGTTGTTAAAAAACAAAACAAAAAACCTTGGGGCCGGGGCCCTGGGCAACCGCCTATGCCACTGATGCACATGGCCCTCCCTGATTCTTCTTCTACCTACAATGACTACTAGCCTGCTGCTACTGCTGCTGCTGCTACTACTACTACTACTACTACTACTACTACTACTACTACTACTACTACTACTACTAGTCTACTACTACTACTACTACTACTACTACTACTACTACTACTACTACTACTACTACTACTACTACTACTACTACTACTGCTGCTTCTACGAGGCCTGCCACCACTATACGTTTCAATCTAAATAAAGGCACAATATTTACCCTACAATGACTACTAGCCTGCTGCTGCTGCTGCTGCTGCTACTACTACTACTACTACTACTACTACTACTACTACTACTAGTCTACTACTACTACTACTACTACTACTACTACTACTACTACTACTACTACTACTACTACTAGTCTACTACTACTACTACTACTACTACTACTACTACTACTACTACTACTACTACTACTGCTGCTTCTACGAGGCCTGCCACCACTATACGTTTCAATCTAAATAAAGGCACAACATTTACCCCTATGTCAAGAGCCCCCCCCCCCCCCCCCCCACACACACACACACACACACACATACAGACTGATTTCATTCAAATTAAGCCCAGTTTCTATGTGTGCCCCTGTATAATGAAGAGTGATTAAAGGTCAGGTGAGGTGATGATCATGGAGTTGTCCCATAGACTTTATTATGCCACTCTTACCCCAGCCTGACCAGCTCTAACCCCTGACCCCAGACTGACCCCACATGACTTCCTATTTCGTCTATCGGCTCAGGCCTCACTGTACCTACGTACAGTAGCAGTTTCAGCATGCATTACAGAGACTGTACCTTGTCACTTATGGGACCATTACTGTCCTTACTGATATTTTAACACCACGCCTTGTTTTCATTCTGAGTAGCCCAGCTACGGTAGTTCATCTTGTATTTCATGGAGAATATTAGGCTCTTGATGGACATTTTTTGAACACAGATGTGAGCAACTTTACATGCAAGAGTATATGTTGGTTTTTAAATGCAGGCTATAGCCTAAGAGGTCCCACTAAGCCTCTGTTTTCGTGGCGTCAGAGTGTTGGACCTGGCGAGGAGAAGAGAGAGAGAGAGAGAGAGTGAGTGAGAGAGATGGAAGGCAGGAGGGAGGGAGAGAGACAGAATGCCCCGAGCACATCTCCACTGACCTACATTTCATCCCTTGCTTTTTTCATCCATCCTTTTTTTCATCTCTCATTTCTCTCGTACCAACAGCTCCATAATTGTGATGTAATGACCAAAGCAAGCGTGACAAAAGCCTAGACTGGTCAAAGTGAGATGGTCCTGAAGAGCGACAGACAGACAGACAGACAGACAGACAGACAGAGCGAGAGAGAGAGAGAGAGAGAGAGAGCGAGACAAGGGAAGAAAGAGAAGAGTGAGCTGTGTCAAAATACAAAAGCTTTTCCATTTTGTTCAGGCAATAAAACCGGTCCTCATATGATCTTTGTGTGCAGTGATCTTAATGGCATACAGTAGCGCAAGCATGAGCCACTGAGCACTAAGGATCCATTAAGCAGGATTACTTCTCAAACTGATGCCTTATCAACGGAGAGAAGACCTATTGATGACATGGAACTGAAATGATTGTTCCTTGAGAAGGGAAAAAATCAAGTTAAGTTAAAAAAGAGAGGATTCATTGTTCTGTCATTGGAGGTTCCTCTAGATATGTAATGGAAGATAAACCTCCATAGAAATATTATTAATAGGCTTATCAAAAATCCTCCTTGTAAATACTATTGCCGGTATACTAAATGTGTAATTCTGAATTGAAGAAGTCGGATGCCATATGGTGTCTAAGCCAACAAGCTCTCTGAAAATGATTTAGACATTCACCCAAATTTCGAAGTTGTTCCAAACGTCACATTTCAAAGTGTTTAAGGTTAAGTTTAGGCATTAACTCAGAAATCTTAAGGTTAGGCAATAACTCTGAATGGTTAATGTTAAGGGTTAAGGTTTAAGATAGGCTTTAAACAAAAATCTAAAAAACAATTTCTATGTCTGGATTTGAACATGTGACCTTTGGCATCAGAGACAGATGTTTACACCCAACTATCGCCCCCATCGCCCTAGTAAAACTCAAACCTACTTGAAGGTAACAGCGCTCACGGTTGCTCCTAGTGGCTGGTTTCCACGTCATCTCCCGACCGCATCAGACATAGATGGACGTCGAATACTGACTTGTGTCACGAGTGACCTGGCTGGTCTAAGCAGAGTGAGAAAGGAACAGACCTGGCCATGCCCAAGGGCTTAGCATAGAGAAAGCACTGAAAAGCACTCAGACCAGAGAGAGAATCCAAGGTCCCTCTCTCTCTCTCTGTCCGTCTGTCTGTCTGTCCGTCTGTCTATCTCTGCTTGATTCAGTACTCCTGCTTTGCTTTACCTTCTCGGGATTATTATTCTGTGTGTGTGTGTGTGTGTGTGTGTGTGTGTGTGTGTGTGTGTATTTCTATCCCAACCCATCACATCCTCCAATTCTGGCATCCTGAAGTGTATGTCAGTGAACCTGGACTTTTCTTTCCTATCCTTCAGGAAATTTGTGCCACATACAGTTCTTATTACAACACACAAGCAACCGCCTACCTAAACACACACACATGCACCACATAATTAAAGAGGACATTGGGAGGACTGTTGTGTGTGAGCAGGAACAGGAGAGAATAAGCAATAAGATTGTGTTCCGGAGAGAAAGAACAAGATGTGATAGTACTTTTATTGGGGTAAAACTCATTCATACAACTCTGTCCTGCCCTTGAGTCGACCATCAGGAAGTTAACTTACATATAATTAGATAAGTTTCCTCCTGAAAATAATAAATTAGGCCAGGGGTCTCTGAGGATTCCCCCTCTCGTCTCAAACGACATGTAAAACGTTGCCTTTTATTTTCTCCCGAAACAAGCAGGTGATTTTCACTCTATGAACATGTGTGTGTGTGTGTGTGGGGGGGGGGGGGGGGGGCGTGTGTAAATCTGTGTGAGGGAACATTTGTGTCTGTGTGCATAAATGGGTGTCTGTTTGATATTATCCACCTTGAACTTTCTGAGTTGAAATGAAGGGGTTACCCCCGTGCTTCACAATCATCTACCCAACTGTGATATGACATTGACAAAGGTGTCAAAGTAGAGAGAGAGAGAATGGGAGAGAGAGAGAGAGAGAGAGAGAGAGAAAGAGAGAGAGAGAGGGGTAAGGGAGAGAGAGAGAGATAGAAAATACACTTGAGAAATTTGCAGAGATATACCACAAGTGACATAGGCAATTTCTGGAGAAAAATTACTTCATCATAATTTAAATCCCAAAAAGAATCGAAAGGAAAGCCCTAAAGGAGGAAGGCCGTGTCACCTTGAGAAGCATTTTAGGAAAAGTCAGCTCACACACACACACACACACACACACACACACACACACACACACACACACACACATAATCAAAATAAGCACAAGCAGTGTGCTGTTCATCATGTATGCTCTTCATTATATTTGTTAAATGTGGAACATCATATGAATATGATTGAATAATGAAAATTACTGTAGGATCTGATTCAAGGCACAGGCCTAATCCTATTCTTGTTGCACTCCAGTTACAGTATAAAGGCTGTGGTAACCAGCATCATATCATCAAAGCGTTATATAGAGTCAGTCAATCCGACAAAACAGGCCTATTTCCAACACTATACCTCACAGTACCAATCATCTGATTTAATTGGATTTCTGTATTATCCCTGTTTTTTTCCACCCAAAACCATTAAGATATTCAATCTCGTTTTACTTTGAGTCAGTCGTTTTTTTCCCCGCTGTCCTTATTTTACTACACTTCGGAATATGACTGTATGGCCTGAGGCGCACTTTGAAAATAATTTAGTCGTTGATTTCGTTTGGAGAGCTTAATAAACGTTGACGTTGAAATGGTGAGGAACTCAGAAGCCTAGAAGCTTTCATTTTCAGGGACTGTTGTCTGATATGTTCTGGATGGCTCTGGCAAGGGAGACAATACATACTGTTCTCAGATCAGTTTCTAAATGTTGAACACTTCATCAGAAATCAATAATAATGGTTGTCCCATCAGCCCTTATTGGAAAATATCCTTTATAGCAGCTATGAGTAACAAAAAGGACCAAGAACACTGGCTACAGTATAGAACCCCACAGTGGAGGTGTCATAATACCCATACAACCTAGAGGTCAAACAGGGAAATGGTTCCAATAATTTCCCCACCATTAATGTTTTGTGTAGGCTTACCCTGGTGTGACATTTTGATAACTATGTAAATCTCTCTCAGACAACGTGACTTTTATCAATATATGTGGCTCTATTTACTCTCAGATTAAAAAATGCTAATTTAGCAAAACTACAAATCCCTGCAAGCTCCTGTACAACGGTCTAGGTATCCCCCTTTCCCCTTCCTTTCCCTTTCCTGCACATCATCTCGAGCTGACACCTTTGCTAACAGGTATTGTGTCAAATTAAGACTTGTACAAGACAGTTCACAGAATTGCCAATTTAAAGAAATGTTGCCATTACTTATTCATTACTACATTTAGATAACATTAGACAGTTCATTCAGAGATTCTTGCCTTTGCCTCGTTTCGGCAGTCTTGTCCAGATCATCATGGCATTTGTAGTTCTTTACAATAGCCAGATTAGCAGGTAATTAGTGTTTCATTTTTCAGGGGTAAATATATGCAAATATATTGATACAAGTAATCTTGGCCTAGAGAGATTTCCACGGTTAGCAAAACGTCACACCAGGGTAAGCCTACACGAACCACAGTGTCACGGTTTTCTTCGTGAGAAGGAGAGTCGGACCAAAATGCAGCGTGTAGATTGCGATCCATGTTTTAATGAACAAACGTAAAACACGAATCAATACAAACACTACAAAATAAAGAACGTGATGAACGTAACGAAAACCTAAACAGCCTATCTGGTGAAAACACAGACAGGAACAATCACCCACAAACACACAGTGAAACCCAGGCTACCTAAATATGGTTCCCAATCAGAGACAATGACGAACACCTGCCTCTGACTGAGAACCATATCAGGCTGAACATAGAAATAGACAAACAAGACATGAAACATAGAATACCCACTCAGATCACACCCTGACCAATCAAAACATAGAAAATACAAAGTAAACTATGGTCAGGGCGTGACAGTACCCCCCCCCCAAGGTGCGGACTCCGGCCGCAAAACCTGAACCTATAGGGGAGGGTCTGGGTGGGCATCTGTCCGCGGTGGCGGCTCTGGCACTGGACGTGGACCCCACTCCATGACAGTTTTAATCCCCCTCCTAAACGTCCCTAAATAGGTTACCCACCACAATGATAACATGGGACAGAGGGACAGCTCGGGACAGAGGTAACTCGGGACAGATGGGTAGCTCAGCACTGAGAAGAAGCCCAGGCAGGTAGTAGAAACTACCAGAACCTGGCTGGCTGGCGGTTTCAGCAGATCCTGGTCGACTGGCGGATCTGGGAGAATCTGGTCGACTGGCGGATCTGGGAGAATCTGGTCGACTGGCGGATCTGGGAGAATCTGGTCGACTGGCGGATCTGGGAGAATCTGGTCGACTGGCGGATCTGGGAGAATCTGGTCGACTGGCGGATCTGGGAGAATCTGGTCGACTGGCGGATCTGGGAGAATCTGGTCGACTGGCGGATCTGGGAGAATCTGGTCGACTGGCGGATCTGGGAGAATCTGGTCGACTGGCGGATCTGGGAGAATCTGGTCGACTGACGGATCTGGGAGAATCTGGTCGACTGACGGATCTGGGAGAATCTGGTCGACTGGCGGATCTGGGAGAATCTGGTCGACTGGCGGATCTGGGAGAATCTGGTCGACTGGCGGATCTGGGAGAATCTGGTCGACTGGCGGATCTGGGAGAATCTGGTCGACTGGCGGATCTGGGAGAATCTGGTCGACTGGCGGATCTGGGAGAATCTGGTCGACTGGCGGATCTGGGAGAATCTGGTCGACTGGCGGATCTGGGAGAATCTGGTCGACTGGCGGATCTGGGAGAATCTGGTCGACTGGCGGATCTGGGAGAATCTGGTCGACTGGCGGATCTGGGAGAGTCTGGACGACTGGCGGATCTGAGAGAGTCTGGACGACTGGCAGATCTGGAAGAGTCTGGTCGACTGGCAGATCTGGAAGAGTCTGGTCGACTGGCAGATCTGGAAAAGTCTGGTCGACTGGCAGATCTGGAAGAGTCTGGACGACTGGCAGATCTGGAAGAGTCTGGACGACGGGCAGATCTGGAAGAGTCTGGACGACGGGCAGATCTGGAAGAGTCTGGACGACGGGCAGATCTGGAAGAGTCTGGTCGACTGGCAGATCTGGAAGAGTCTGGACGATTGACAGATCTGGAAGAGTCTGGACGACGGGCAGATCTGGAAGAGTCTGGTCGACTGGCAGATCTGGAAGAGTCTGATCGACTGGCAGATCTGGAAGAGTCTGGTCGACTGGCAGCTCTGGAAGAGTCTGGTCGACCGGCAGATCTGGGAGAGTCTGGTCGACCGGCAGATCTGGCTGCTCCATGCTGACTGGCTGCTCAATGCTGACTGGCAGCTCTGGCGGCTCCTTGCAGACTGGCAGCTCCTTGCAGACTGGCAGCTCCTTGCAGACTGGCAGCTCCTTGCAGACTGGCAGCTCTGGCTGCTTCATGTAGACTGACAGCTCTGGCTGCTCCTTGCAAACTGACAGCTCGGGCTGCTTCATGCAGACGGACAGCTCGGGCTGCTTCATGCAGACGGACAGCTCAGGCTGCTCCATGCAGACTGACAGCTCAGGCTGCTCCATGCAGACTGACAGCTCCTTGCAGGCTGGCAGCTCCTTGCAGGCTGGCAGCTCCTTGCAGGCTGGCAGCTTTAGCGGCATCCTGCAGACAGGCAGCTCTGGCGGCTCCTTGCAGACTGGCAGCTCCTTGCAGGCTGGCAGCTCCTTGCAGACTGGCAGCTCCTTGCAGACTGGCAGCTCCTTGCAGACTGGCAGCTCCTTGCAGACTGGCAGCTCCTTGCAGACTGGCAGCTCTGGCTGCTTCATGTAGACTGACAGTTCTGGCTGCTCCTTGCAAACTGACAGCTCAGGCTGCTCCATGCAGACGGACAGCTCAGGCTGCTCCATGCAGACTGACAGCTCAGGCTGCTCCATGCAGACTGACAGCTCCTTGCAGACTGGCAGCTCCTTGCAGACTGGCAGCTCATTGCAGACTGGCAGCTCAGGCTGCTTCATGCAGACTGGCAGTTCTGGCTGCGCTGAACAGGCGGGAGACTCCGACAGCGCAGGAGAGGAGAGAGGCTCCGGCTGCGCTGAACAGGCGGGAGATTCCGGCAGCGCAGGAGAGCAGAAAGGCTCTGGCTGCGCTGAACAGGCGGGAGACTCCGGCAGCGCAGGAGAGTAGAAAGGCTCTGGCTGCGCTGAACAGTCGGGAGACTCCGATAGCGCAGTAGAGAAGAGAGGCTCTGGCTGCGCTGAACAGGCGGGAGACTCCGGCAGCGCAGGAGAGGAGAGAGGCTCTAGCTGCGCTGAACAGGCGGAAGACTCCGATAGCGCATGAGATGAGAGAGGCTCTGGCTGCGCTGAACAGGCGAGGCGCACTGTAGGCCTGATGCATAGTGCTGGCACAGGACGTGCAAGGCTAGGGATGGGCACAGGAGGCCTGATGCGTGAGACTGGAACCAACTTCACCAGCCGACTAAAACGGACCTCAGGACGAGTATGGAGCGCTAACCCAGGTGCCATCAAATCCCTGACACGTTCCGTCAGGCGAATTCTATGCAAAATGCACCAACACAGCAACTCCCTCATTTCTCTCTCCTCCAATTTCCCCATTAACTCCTTCACAGTCTCTGTTTCACTCACCTCCAACACCGGCTCTGGTTCTGCTCTCCTTGGCTCCTCACGATAAACAAGGAGAGTTGGCTCAGGTCTGGCTCCTGACTCTGCCACACTCTCCCTGAGCCCCCCCCCAAGAAATTTTTTGGGCTGACTATGGGGCCTCCGTCCGCGCCGCCTTGCTTGCTTCGCAAACTCCATTCTCCTATATCCTTCCGCGCACTGCTCCATCGAATCCCAGGCGGGCTCCGGCACTCTCCCTGGGTCGGCCGCCCACCTGTCGATCTCCTCCCAAGTCGTATACTCCATACTGCACTCCTCTTTGGGCTGCTCCTGTTGTTTCTTCTCCCGCTGCACCTTTGGGCGGCTACACTCCCCTGGTTTAGCCCAGGGTCCTCTCCCGTCGAGGATTTCCTCCCATGTCCAGAAATCCTTATTGCGCATCTCCTCGCGCTGCTCCTGCCTGTTGACACGCTGCTTGGTCCTTTTGTGGTGGGTGATTCTGTCACGGTTTTCTTCGTGAGAAGGAGAGTCGGACCAAAATGCAGCGTGTAGATTGCGATCCATGTTTTAATGAACAAACGTAAAACACGAATCAATACAAACACTACAAAATAAAGAACGTGATGAACGTAACGAAAACCTAAACAGCCTATCTGGTGAAAACACATAGACAGGAACAATCACCCACAAACACACAGTGAAACCCAGGCTACCTAAATATGGTTCCCAATCAGAGACAATGACGAACACCTGCCTCTGACTGAGAACCATATCAGGCTGAACATAGAAATAGACAAACAAGACATGAAACATAGAATACCCACTCAGATCACACCCTGACCAATCAAAACATAGAAAATACAAAGTAAACTATGGTCAGGGCGTGACACACAGACCTTATTGGAAGTGTTTCTATAAAAATGAATGGTGGAAAAACAATTGGAACCATTTTCCTGTTTGACCGCTAGGTTTTATGGGTATTGTGACTCATACTGTGGTGCTCTATTACCGTTTCCGATGATTCATTCTCCAATAGTAATGTTTGCTATGACTGCGTAAATGTCATTAAAAGGTTCACTTTTTCACAGTTTTTCTTTTGGTAATAGCAGGAATTTCCACCAGGTATTTATCTTATTTTCTTAAGGCGTTTATGGCCTGTCACTGTGTTACGTCTATACCTGGAATGACAAGATCCCTATTGTCGGAATGATAACACAGCACTTTATCAAATCCTGTCCACCGCTAACCGTTACCCTTAGACTTCTGCCCTATCAGAGGGATGCTTGGCCAGAAGCTTTTACAGGGGACCAATAGATCCTCTTACTGTCTGTTCCACAGGGGCAGCACTAAGCACTTTAATCTGGAGATAGTGACTGTATGGATGTAGGGGAGTGGGCATGGGTAGAAGAGCAGGGGCTCATGTTTTTAACCCCTCACTCGCCCCCCTCCTCTTTAATCCCAAGTCTAGCATGAGGATTAGAAGGCAGTGTCCTTCACCACTGTTTGACAGAGAGCAGCGTTTCTTATAGCACATCTATAAGATTACGCCGATAAGCAGTTTACCCTCCCCGCATGTGAGAATATTACAGTCAGCTCGAGGCCAATGACTTTATATGCAATCAGAGCATCCCTCCATACATCCACCATGTATGATCAGGGCCTGGTATGTCTACATCTGTGTGTGTGTGTGTGTGTGTGTGTGTGTGTGTGTGTGTGTGTGTGTGTGTACTGTATATATGTGTGTTTGTATCCAGGTGTGTCCATCAATGTGTCCCTATCACTCACCCGCTAGACTATAGAAACACACACACCCCGCCATGCTAATGCGACCATAACCTTTAACTGTTGGCGAATATTTGACATCTATCTTTGTTTGGGGTGAGGTGTGTGCGTGTGTGTATGTGTGGGTTTCTGTTTGTTTAATAACGTTACCGGGTTTTAGTGGAAAGAAAATAACCTCGTCATGATACAGTAGACTTACGTAATACACAGTATAGTAAGAATAATGTTCAAAATAGGCTAAATATAGTATATTCCCAAATCAGTCCAAAGTCATCAGCTCTCACTCTAAGCATGAGATCTGATTTTGAGTTTTGACCTCACATAACTCTTGATGTTGGTTCATTTACAGTATGTTGATTCATCTGACCACACTGAGGATAAGTTCCTAAGTAAACACACAGTAATAATGTTTTTTGGGGGGATTTGATTGCTAATGTGACAGTGTTGTAAAATGAGGAGGGGACACATCTGGGATTACATTATATTTCTCTGGTATTACGCACGCTTTGATGAACATCTACTTAAGTTCTGCCTTATGTGCTGCTGTCTGGAACACACACACACAAAGCACCCTGTTCCATTCATACACACAAAGACCATTAGTACAGTCCAGCTGATCCTCTCAATACGAAGAAGAAAGGAGAGAAAAACATGTAAAGTCTTTGTCTTCCTCTGTCTGGCTCATTCTTTCTCTCGCTCAGAGTTGGAGGGATGGGAAAGAGAAAGTGGACAGATTTGTTCATTTTAGTTTCTGGTTGAAGTGACAAACACTTTACTTTACATCGGCTATGCTGTGCCGTTTCATAAAGGAGTACAATGGAACCCCTACTCCACCACAAGTACGCTAGACGTACACATTTTACATCTAAACTTTTGTTGTTGTCATTCGAGTTTTGCCGTGGTGAAACACAATTACAATTTGATCAAATGCAGTTGCTCATCATGTAGGTGACATGTCAACTACATTATAGACTCTGTTCAGAGTATTTGAATAGTGGGATATTAGGGTTTTTAGATACCATTACAAAATCATTGTTTCAACTTTCTCTAGGAATAATGCAGTGACACTTTAAGTGAAGTGTAATGTAATTGGAGGACTGGGTCTAAACTGCTTATAAACTTTAGTTGAAAAGGTTGTTTCTCTCCATGCAGCTCGGCACAGGCACCACGTGACAGCAGCAAGTACAACTGCAAGTTTGATTGGCTTTTAATTTGAAGACATTCGAGTGAGCGTTAATATCAAAGTCACAAGATGTGCACAGTTTCAGTAGTGCATTGAGTGTTTGTTTACATTTGCATCAGAATTGAACAAACTATAAGTATGTCATGGCACATTACTTTGCTTTTGAGGGCAGTCTGAGATTCTGTGGATGTTTCAGATAAGTTGCTCCCTTCGAGAGGCGATTTGCGTTGGCCGATATTTATTTGGACACTGTGCTTCTGGAAACCACAAAACCCGTGCCACGAATGCTCAACGCCATGCTTGTTCATGGAAATTGCAATGGGAATCAATTATACTATCCAGGCAATAATGTTTATTGGGTTACGGTCATTTTTATCAAACAAAATGGCAAGAATCGATTTTAATACATTTCTGGAGTGAATCTAAACATTTATTGAAGCAACTATTTTATTTACATAGTCCACATGTGTACATGATTAATGATTTATGAATATATTAAATCAAATCAAATTGTATTAGTCACATGTGCTAAATACAGCACCTTACAGTGAAATGCTTAACTTACGGGCCCCTAATCACAATGCAGTTTCAAATAAATATGGATAAGAATAAGAGATAAAAGTAACAATTATTTATTAATATCAATGAATGCATGAGGAAATGATTTATAATGATTTACTAACAGTTTGGTAATGTTAACAAGCTATTTAACAGTGGCATATTCTACGGGCAGACAATCAAACAAAGTATTTCCAAAGATGCAAATTGCAAGGGTTTGACATACAATACTGTATATTGACCATTTAGCTCTTGCCTTTACATATGACACATTTCTGAAACAGGAGGTCGATGGTATCTGCTAGCGTTGCTCTAGCGCTAGTTCAAATATTTTATTCAAACTTTTGTTTTTGGCATATTTTATTATGGCATTCAGTGACATTATGGTATACAGTGCCCCTTGACTTATTCCATATTTTGTTACGTTACAGCCTCATTATAAAATTGAATTAATTGTTTTTCCCCCCTTATTAATCAACACACAATAGCCAACTGGTTTTGAGACGTTTTTGCTAATTTACTACAATTTTTTATTTTTATATTACATTTACATAAGTATTCAAACCCTTTGATCAGTACTTTGTTGAAGCACCTTTGGCAGCGATTACAGCCTCGAGTCTTCTTGGGTATGACGCTACAAGCTTGGCACACCTGTATTTGGGAAGTTTCTCCCATTCTTCTTTACCACTCAAGGACATTCAGTGACTTGTCCTGAAGCCACTCCTGAGTTGTCTTGGCTGTGTGCTTAGTGTCGTTGTCCTGTTGCAAGGTGAACCTTCGCCCCAGTCTGAGGTCCTGAGCGCTCTGGAGCAGGTTTTCATCAAGGATCTCTCTGTACATTGCTCCGTTCATCTTTGTCTCGATCCCGAAGAGTCTCCCAGTCCCTGTTGCTGAAAAACATCCTCACAGCATGATGCTGCCACCACCATGCTTCACCGTAGGGATGGTGCCAGGTTTCCTCCAGGTGTAAGACCAAAGAGTTCAATTCTGGTTTCACCAGACCAGAGAATCTTGTTTCTTATGGTCTGGGAGTCTTTAAGTGCATTTTGGTAAACTCCAAGCGGGCTGTCATGTGCTTTTGTTCTGAGCAGTGGCTTCCGTCTGGCCACTCTACCACAAATGCCTAATTGGTGGAGTGCTGCAGAGATGGCTGTCCTTCTGGAAGTTTCTCCCATCTCCACAGAGGAGAATGAATGTCACTCTGACATTTATTCAGAATGTCAGAGTGACCATCGGGTTCTTGGTCACCTCCCTGACCAAGGCCCTTCTCCCCCAATTGCTCAGTTTGGCCGGGCAGCCAGCTCTAGGAAGAGTCTTGGTGGTTCCAAACGTCTTCCATTTAAGGATGATGGAGGTCACTGTGTTGTTGGGTACCTTCAATGCAATTCCTTCGACGTCATGGATTGGCTTGTGCTCTGACAGGCACTTTCAACCTTCAACTTTATTGAAGTGGACTCCAACAAAGTTGTAGAAACATCTCAAGGATGATCAATGGAAACAGGATACGCCTGAGCTCAATTTCGAATCTCATAGTCTAATGTCTTATGTCTTATGTCTTATGTAAATAAGGTATTTCTGTTTTAGCTTTTTTAATACATTTGCAAACATTTCTAAAAACCTATTTTTAATTTGTCACTATGGGATATTGTGTGTAGATTGCTGACTAAATAGTTTTATTAAACCCATTTTAGAATAAGGCACATTCCACAAAATGTGGGAAAAGTATTTCCGAAGGGATTGTAGATACTCCAAGCTTTTACTTACTTCCTCTCTTTTTTTTGGGGGGGGGGGGGGGGGGGTTCCCATGGATTTATGGGATAGGGGAAGATAAAGAAAAAAAGTATTGCAGAGACATCATTCAGAATGGGATTCTGACGTAATATTTTTTGGTTGGCGTGTTTTGAAGTGCTTTCTATCATGCTTCAGACACATTTTCATAATTAATTGTGGTCAAAGGCAAGTGATGACTCAGCAAAATGTGACAACCAATTTTCTCTGTAACGAAACAAAATATTAAAAAAAAAAGTTTTTGGGGGATCAACTACAAGCACAAGAAAGAGTGGAAATAAGGCCATGTAAAAATGGGTTAACTTCGCCTTTAACCATTTTTCTCTCATTTTGCTTCAGTGACTTCCATCTCTCCTCATACCCTGCCATCCCTTCCCCCTTTGGACCTCGTTCTGAATTATCCATACCAATATCTCTTCTTTCCTTCATCCCCCTCTTTCCTGTCCTCATGTCTACAGTACATCTCTCTCCCTTTCAGCCCGTCATCCCCATCTCACTTTACTCGCTCATCCTCTCTCTGCTCTCTCTCTCTCTCTCCCTCCCTCCCTCCCTCCCTCCCTCCCTCCCTCCCTCCCTCCCTCCCTCCCTCCCTCCCTCCATCCCTTTTTTCTCTCACTCTCTGACTCCCTGTCTCTGTGCGGGTGTGCAGTGTTACTGTAGGATATAGGTCAGCGGGGCGGCTCGGCTGGCTCGTGTCTAGACTCAGCCTCAGTCTTGGGGGCATGCAGTCCCACAGTGAAGCACATTGACCAGCACAATCAGCAAAGCACAGAGGCACTCCAATGCACACTCCACTGTGTGTGTGTGTGTGTGTGTGTGTGTGTGTGTGTGTGTGACAGACATGAAACCTCACTACCGAAACAGAAACAGGAGGGAGCACTAGGCACTCACGAAACAACCAAAACATTTGCACAAACACAAACAAACACATACACACTCACATACATAAGAACGCATGTATGTATGCATGCATACATGCACAGACGCACACACGCATGCACGCACGCACAGAGGGCAAGAGTGCTTGTTAGGAGGCCTCACGGCACAATGAGCATTACCAAAAATATTCACACCGTCTGTGATGAAGAAATGTACCCGGCGAAATGTCAGGAAAATGCCATTAGTTGATATTTACATGGGAGCCAATATAACTACAGGCAGTCTTTAAATTTATATGAAATTCAAAGGATGCATCCATGCAAATATAGGTATTCATGAATATAAATTGTACATATGAGCATGCAGTATTTTCCATTTTCTTTGAATGGCAATAGAATTAAAACCCAGCTATTTAAAATAATGAATTGAAATCATCATGTCTACAGAACACATGTGCATAGTATACTGTCAGATAGTAGTATTGTAGGTGTGTGCGTGTGTGTCTGTGTGGGGGGGGGGAGGCAGCTGTATGGCAATGGGTGCTGCAGGGTGTAGGATGCTGTAGGGAAGGGTAAAGGGGGGTGAGGGAGGAGGGGCAGAGGGGGGAGCATGTGTGCGGGGCAATGATTCATTAAAGGGAATCTAGCCATGTAACCCCCCCATCATCCCCCTTTTCTCCCCTACTCCCTCCACGTCTGTAGTCCAGATGTGATCCCCCATGTTTCCCTTGATAAGAGCAGATCACAGCTCCATCCACTACAACCATGAGTCACCAGCTGTCAGCTCACATTCTGATCTCTTCATTATTAGTGTGTGTGTACATGTTTTCCTGTCTTATCAGGGCCAGAATATCCAGACAATTCACCAGAATGTCCTGACAAGTCACCAGAATGTCCTGACAAGTCACCAGAATGTCCTGACAAGTCACTAGAATGTCCAGACAAGTCACCAGAATGTCCTGACAAGTCACCAGAATGTCCTGACAAGTCACCAGAATGTCCTGACAAGTCACCAGAATGTCCTGACAAGTCACCAGAATGTCCTGACAAGTCACTAGAATGTCCAGACAAGTCACCAGAATGTCCTGACAAGTCACCAGAATGTCCTGACAAGTCACCAGAATGTCCTGACAAGTCACCAGAATGTCCTGACAAGTCACCAGAATGTCCTGACAAGTCACCAGAATGTCCTGACAAGTTACCAGAATGTCCTGACAAGTCACCAGAATGTCCTGACAAGTCACCAGAATGTCCTGACAAGTCACTAGAATGTCCTGACAAGTCACCAGAATGTCCTGACAAGTCACCAGAATGTCCTGACAAGTCACCAGAATGTCCTGACAAGTCACCAGAATGTCCTGACAAGTCACCAGAATGTCCTGAAAAGTCACCAGAATGTCCTGAAAAGTTACCAGAATGTCCTGACAAGGTAGGAAAAGAAGACAGTTTTTGAAAAGTCATGATTTTATGCTATTTTGGGTTTAAGGGTTAGGATTAGTGTTTGGGGTTAAGGTTAGGGGTTAGGGTTAAGGTTAGGGTTATGTTTAGGGTTAATGTAAGAAGCTAGGGCGTGGGTTTGGAGTTAAGGTTAGGCTTATGGTTAAGGTTAGGGGTTAGGGAAAATGTAATTTTGAATGGGAATACATTTTTACTCCTCAAAAAGTCTTGAAAAAATGGTGTGTGTGTGTGTGTGTTTTTGTATAACCAACCGGTGGTTCCAATGAATATGAGAGGATGAACAGGAAATCTGAGAAGTAGGCAGATATTGCTTCCTCCTCGCGAACAAAAGAAGCATCAGCAAAGAGAAAAAAGGCTTTCTTATTTACCCCAAAGAATGCAATCTGTAACATGGCATCCTGTGTGCACGGCTTCCATCCATTGTTTTTCTTCATAAATGTTGAGAATATCTCACCCAGTAATCAAACCCGAGACACCTGGCTTATTGTGATGTTGGAGCTGATGGCAGGGTGCAGCCTAAACATCCCAACTCTACATTAGGCTGGTGTCCTCAACCCCACTAGTCTCTCAGACCTGTTCTAAACACCACAGGTCAAATCAACATTTTCTAAAGAGTAGAGACCGGACGAGAGCACCCTGCAGCTATTTTGCACCACGTCTCTTTCCAAAAGGACATTTCATGATCTCAACGAGACTATAACCAGAATAAATGAAGGTTAAATAAAATTGAAATCCAACGGAGAATGCTGGCGTAGAGGGCTTGGTGGAAGGATAAAGAGAGCAGAGAAAGAGCAGAGAGTGTGAAGGAGAGTTGGGCATGGCTGGCCTTCGCCTCAGAGCTGTTTTATTAGGCACACAGCTCTCTGTGTGGTGACTGGGGATGGCAGTGAGCACAGCTGTAAAGCAGCTAGACACATTAAGGACATGTCTCAAGTCCTCAGGCAGTAAAACCCAGTCGAGGAGATGAGCAACCAGAGAACGAGGAAGGGAAATCTGGGGAGGGGGAGGGGGGGGGGGGCAGGAAAATCTCAGTAAGACAAACATTATTTTGTTACAAAAAAAAGGTCCAGTTGCCAGGACTACAAATACAAATTCCATCGAGATACCGTTGCCCTAGAGTACACAAAAAAATGATAAATACAGTGCCAGTCAAAAGTTTGGACACACCATTTTCTACATTGTAGAATAATAGTGAAGACAACTATGAAATAACACATATGGAATGTAGTAACCAAAAACGTGCTAAACAAAT
Organism: Oncorhynchus mykiss; assembly: GCF_013265735.2. Taxonomy (NCBI): domain Eukaryota; kingdom Metazoa; phylum Chordata; class Actinopteri; order Salmoniformes; family Salmonidae; genus Oncorhynchus; species Oncorhynchus mykiss. Next base: position 47,776,752 of record NC_048575.1, read on the forward strand.
CTAAATATATTTGATACTTTTCAAAGTAGCCACCCTTTGCTTTGATGACAGCTTTGCACACTCTTGGAATTCTCTCAACCGGCTTCATGAGGTAGTCACCGGTAGTCACAGGTGTGCCTTGTTAAAAGTTAATTTGTGGAATTTACTTTCTTCTTAGTGCTTTTGAGCCAGTCAGTTGTGTTGTAGGGGCCCTATTTGGTAAAATACCAAGTTATGGCAAGAACAGCTCAAACAGCCAAAGAGAAATGACAGTCCAGCATTACTTTAAGACATGAAGGTCAGTCAATTTGGACATTTTCAAGAACTTTGAAAGTTTCTTCAAGTGCAGTTGATTATGGGTCTCGTCCCGTGTAATAATCATAATCGCTATCACGCTGGTTTAATGGCTCGAGAGACAGACGCAGGAATGTGTAATTTTTTAATTTTATTTAGCCCAAATTACTGCATGCCGTGTTAGCACGGGGATGAAGACCAAACAAACACTTACACAAAACACAGGTTTGAAACACAAACAAAAGAGTGAGGAGTACCTCGAATAAATACACACGCGTACAATGATTATTACACGGGACGAGACCCGTAATCATCTGCGCAATCCACAAGGGCACGAAAGCCCAAAACACACAGCACAGTTACTCACATGCAACAATGGACATTGTAACAATACTGGACAGCCCAATGGAAACCAAAGGGAACATAAATACAATCAATGGGAATAGGGGACAGGTGTGCGTGATGAAAGTTCGGGAGGGATCACAGGAACTCAGTGCGGGTCGATCAGGACCCGATGCAGCTGCCGGCGTCGGACGGGCCAGTTGCGGCGGCGTCTGGCGGAACGGTAGTGGCGGTTTCGGACGGGCCAGTTGCCGCTGCTAAAGTTGCTGCGGCGTCGGACGGACCAGTAGCAGTGGCGTCGGACGGACCAGTAGCTGTGGCGTCGGACGGAACGGTAGTGGCGGTTTCGGACGGGCCAGTTGTAGTGGCTGAAGTTTCATCGTCAGACGGACACGTTGTGGCGACGTCAAAGTTCTCTCCATTCCAGAATGTGATGGTTACGCAACAGTACATTTAATCCCCGCTGCCCTCAAACCAAGGCACGCAGTCTGTTTTTATTTATTTATTTATTGTCAATTTCAAATTATTTTCTAACAAGTTTTTTATTTTCTAAGAACAATTTGAATTGAGGTGTGTTCCGCTTCATTCATTCACATACAGTGGGGCAAAAAAGTATTTAGTCAGCCACCTATTGTGCAAGTTCTCCCACTTAAAAAGATGAGAGAGGCCTGTAATTTGCATCATAGGTACACTTCAACTATGAACGACAAAAAAAAAATCCAGAAAATCACATTGTAGGATTTTTAATGAATTTATTTGCAAATTATGGAGGAAAATAAGTATTTGGTCACCTACAAACAAGCAAGATTTCTGGCTCTCACAGACCTGTAACTTCTTCTTTAAGAGACTCCTCTGTCCTCCACTCGTTACCTATTTTAAAGGAACCTGTTTGAACTTGTTATCAGTTTAAAAGACACCTGTCCACAACCTCAAACAGTCACACTCCAAACTCCACTATGGCCAAGACCAAAGAGCTGTCAAAGGACACCAGAAACAAAATTGTAGACCTGCACCAGGCTGGGAAGACTGAATCTGTAATAGGTAAGCAGCTTGGTTTGAAGAAATCAACTGGGAGCAATTATTAGGAAATGGAAGACATACAAGACCACTGATAATCTGCCTCGGTCTGGGGCTCCACACAAGATCTCACCTCGTGGGGTCAAAATGATCACAAGAACGGTGAGCAAAAATCCCAGAACCACACGGGGGGACCTAGTGAATGACCTGCAGAGAGCTGGGACCAAAGTAACAAAGCCTACCATCAGTAACACACTATGCCGCCAGGGACTCAAATCCTGCAGTGCCAGACGTGTCCCCCTGCTTAAGCCAGTACATGTCCAGGCCCTTCTGAAGTTTGCTAGAGAGCATTTGGATGATCCAGAAGAAGATTGGGAGAATGTCATATGGTCAGATGAAACCAAAATAGAACTTTTTGGTAAAAACTCAACTCGTCGTGTTTGGAGGACAAAGAATGCTGAGTTGCATCCAAAGAACACCATACCTACTGTGAAGCATGGGGGTGGAAACATCATGCTTTGGGGGTATTTTTCTGCAAAGGGACCAGGACGACTGATCCGTGTAAAGGAAAGAATGAATGGGGCCATGTATCGTGAGATTTTGAGTGAAAACCTCCTTCCATCAGCAAGGGCATTGAAGATGAAGTGTGGCTGGGTCTTTCAGCATGACAATGATCCCAAACACACTGCCTGGGCAATGAAGGAGTGGCTTTGTAAGAAGCATTTCAAGGTCCTGGAGTGGCCTAGCCAGTCTCCAGATCTCAACCCCATAGAAAATCTTTGGATGGAGTTGAAAGTCCGTGTTGCCCAGCAACAGCCCCAAAACATCACTGCTCTAGAGGAGATCTGCATGGAGCAATGGGCCAAAATACCAGCAACAGTGTGTGAAAACCTTGTGAAGACTTACAGAAAATGTTTGACCTCTGTCATTTCCAACAAAGGGTATATAACAAAGTATTGAGAAACTTTTGTTATTGACCAAATACTTATTTTCCACCATAATTTGCAAATAAATTCATAAAATATCCTACAATGTGATTTTCTGGATTTTTTTTCTCATTTTGTCTGTCATAGTTGAAGTGTACCTATGATGAAAATTACAGGCCTCTCTCATCTTTTTAAGTGGGAGAACTTGCACAATTGGTGGCTGACTAAATACTTTTTTTGCCCCACCGTAATAGTAGTAATTTTAACTTTTGCAGACCAATTAATTTTTTATACATTTCTGACCCGGTCAAAATTCCCCAAACACTTCCCAATTGTTTGTGCAGTTCAAGTCTGCAGACATTCGCTCATCTCCCATCCTGCAGACCCGTGTTCACATTTTCCGTCTGTTGCCTGCATCGCAGTCACAGTTGTTTTTCAATAATGACGGGACACGCGGTTGTAAATGTTACTCATTTCATAACCTTTATGGTGTTATATTCAATCATGCTTATGTAGCTAGTTACATTATTCTATTAGCTCTGTAAAGCAATGCTAAATGCATCAGAGAAGTATTGGATTGTTGTATTTTGAAGCTACCCTGGAAAATTGAAAAAGATCTTCTACCACTTGGTCGTTTTCTTAGTGCATTCCACAAAGCTGTTTATCAAGTCCGCCTTATCCACTGCCCCCATTTTGAGGTTATAGTCAAGCACTCCTGTACTTCATCCACTGTCGGTCTGCCTCCATCACCACCAGCATCTTCCAAGGGACCTGGGACTTTGTCAGTGGACAAGGGGTCCTCAGATTCAGGGTTCTCACTGGTGTCTCACCATCACTGTCCGAATCTGATTCCTGACTTTCAGACTCATTGTCAGAATTTTAAAAAATCTCCACAATTTCCGCATTTGTGAGTTGTCTCCTTTTGAAAGACATTGCTAATGCTACAGCTTAGCTCACTAGCTACATACATAAACAACAACACTGAATGGCTCAGAGTGGAAGTGAGAGGTTACGTGATTGACTGCCGGCACGCGCCACTTGTATCAATAAATCACTATCAGTGTAACGCTTGTCGTCTGGGGAAGGAAAGGAGGAACAAGGTGCAGCGTGGAAAGTGTTCATATTTTAAATATTTTAATGAACACTGAAAACAAAACAATAAACAACCAACGAACAGTCCTGTAAGGTGCAACACAACACTAAACAGAAAATAAACACTCAGGTGGAAAAAGGCTACCTAAGTATGATTCTCAATCAGAGACAACTAACGACACCTGCCTATGTGGACCCCACTTCACCATAGTTTTTGTCCACTTCCTCAACCGCCCCCGTGGCCTCTTATGAGCAGCAACCCTCGACGCCGTCCTCAGACTGGGGAGCCTCGCCACGGGTCCCGAATGGACGGGAGATTCCGGCAGCGCCGGGGAGACTCCGGCAGCGCTGGACAGGCGGGAGCATCTGTAGTGAGGAGACAGAGAGACAGCTGGTGCGTGGGGCTGCCACAGGGCCCACCAGGCTGGGGAGACCTACAGGAGGCCTGGTGCACGGAGGAGGCACCGGATGGACCGGGCTGTGGGGGAGCACTGGAGCTCTGGTGCGCAGCCTTGGCACCACTCCTCCAGGCTGGATGCCCACTTTGGGCCGGACCCTCCCGAGTGCAGGAACAGGTTGAACCGGGCTGTGGGTAAGCACTGGAGCTCTGGTGCATACCACTTGCACCTCTCCCTTCGGCTCAATACCCACATTCGCCCGGCACGGGCGGAGCGCAGGCATAGAACGCATTAAATCCTCCCAGTGCCCTGGAGACACAGCACACAGCGCCGGCGCAGGACCGAAACGGCGTACTGGAGACCAAACACGCTGGGCTGGCACAACACGCCCTGGCTAGATGCCTACTCTCGCATGGCACTTGCAGGGGGCTGGCCTATAGCCCACCAGGCTATGAGCGCATACCTGCGACACCGTGCGTTTGACCGCATAATACGGTGCATGACCAGTACTGTACTTCTTCCGATAAGCACGAGGAGTGGGCTCAGGTCTCCAACCTGACTCTGCCCCACTCCCCGTGTGCCCCCCCCCAAATGTTTTTTGGGGCTGCCTCTCGTGCCTGTCGCGCTGCCGTGCTGTCTCCTTATATCGCCACCGCTTTAAGGCAGAGCTGGAGGCAGGACGACTGTGCCCAGGGTCCCTTGCCGTCAACTATCTCCTCCCATGTCCAGGAGTCCTGTGATTTTAGCCGCTGCTGCCCTTTACCACGCTGCTTGGTCCTTGGTTGGTGGGTGTTTCTTTAACGCTTGTCGTCTGGGGAAGGAAAGGAGGACCAAGGTGCAGCGTGGTAAGTGTTCATAATTTAAATATTTTAATGAACACTGAAAACAAAACAATAAGCAACCAACGAACAGTCCTGTAAGGTGCAACACAACACTAAACAGAAAATAAACACTCACGAAACCCAGGTGGAAAAAGGTTACCTAAGTATGATTCTCAATCAGAGACAACTAACGACACCTGCCTCTGATTGAGAACCATACTAGGCAAAACACAAAAACCAACATAGAAAAACAAACATAGACTGCCCAAACCAACTCACGCCCTGACCATACTAAAACAAAGACAAAACAAAGGAACTAAGGTCAGAACGTGACAATCAGAAAATGTTTTGTGTGGTAATTATTGGTAATTATTATTGATATATTTACTGTTTTATTCACGTTTGTCAAGTACCGGTGATAAATCATGCAGGAAAAACAGCCTGGCGGCGCACCGAGAAACAAATCATCGTCGGTTCTAGAAAGTGCTTAACTCAATTATTTCTATCAATGGTGAGCTCACCCGTGATGTGAATAATACTTCTGTGAATATCTGAACATTGCATCCAACTTTGTAAGGACTGTGTTTGTGTAAATGGTTTCTGAAAAAAGTGTGGCCAGCTCAAATGCTGATTGTTACGTCATTCGAAACTGTCCGTTCTAAATAAGCATTCTAAATAAGCATTCTAAACAAGCATTCTAAATAAGCGTTCTAATCACATGGGTGTCATCGTATGCTTCATGGACCACTGTAGAACGATCACACCCGTGTGATGGTACGTGTGAAAGGGTTCCTGGTCCATTATTCTGTCAAGTTGGTACGATGGATCGGGAGACAGACGCAGGAATGCTTCATTTTTTAAAATTGTATTGTACCCAAATTACGGCGTGCCGTGTAACACTGAACAAAACACAGGGTAGAAACCCAAAACAAAAGAGTGAGGAGTACCTCGAATAAATAACACACGCACAATGATTAACACACGGGACGAGACCAGTAATCTTCTACTCAATCCACAAGGGCATGAAAGCCCAAAACACACAGCACAGGTACTCACAAGCACCAACGGACATTGTAACAATAATGGACAGCCCAATGGAAACCAAAGGGCACACTTATACGTACTAATCAGTGGGAATAGGGGTCAGGTGTGTGTTATGAAAGTTCCTGAAGGGATCCATGACAACCGCCACAGGAAATGAAGACCCAGAGTTACCTCTGCCGCAGAGGATGTGTTCATTATAGTTAACTGCACATCGGATTGCTGCCCAAATAAATGCTTCACAGAGTTCAAGTAACAGACACATCTCAACATCAACTTTTCAGAGGAGACTGAGTGAATCAGGCCTTCATGGTCAAATTTCTACAAAGAAACCACAATTAAAGGACACCAATAAGAAGAAGAGACTTACATGGGCCAAGAAACACGAGCAAGGGACATTAGACTGGTGGAAATCTGTCCTTTGATCCGATGAGTCCAAATTTGAGATTTTGGGTTCCGACCGCCGTGTCTTTGTGAGACGCAGAGTAAGTGAACGGATGATCTCTGCATGTGTGTTTCCCACTGTGAAGTATGGAGAAGGAGGTGTGATGGTGTAGGGATGTTTTGCTGGCGACACTGTCTGTGATTTATTTAGAATTCAAGGCACACTTAACCAGCATGGCTACCACATCATTCTGCAGCGATAAGCCATCCCATCTGGTTTGTGCTCGGACTATCATTTGTTTATCAACAGGACCATGACTCCACACATCTCCAGGCTGTGTAAGGGCTATTTGACCAAGAAGGAGAGTGAAGGAGTGCTGCATCAGATGACCTGGCCTCCACAATCACCCGACCTCAACCCAATTGAGATGGTTTGGGATGAGTTGGACCATAGAGTGATGGAAAAGCAGCCAACAAGTGCTCAGCATATGTGCGAACTCCTTCAAGACTGTTGAGAGAAGGCCAAAAGTGTGCAAAGCTGTCGTCAAGGAAAAGGTAGCTACTTTGAAGAATCTAAAATATAATTACATTTTTTTAAACACTGTTTTGGTTACTACATGATTCCATATGTGTTATTTCATTGTTCTGATGTCTTCACTATTATTCTACAATGTAGAAAATAGTACAAATAAAGAAAGACCTTTGAATGAGTAGGTTTGTCCAATCCTTTGACTGGTACTTTACCTCGGCCTAAACATCAGTGCTATAGGTAACTTCCACAATGCTGTGAACGATCTGAGAGTCATGAAGGACCTTCTACGCCATCAAAAGGAACATCAAATTGGACTTACCAATTAGGATATGACTAAAAATACTTAAATCAGTCATTGGCCTTTATGGTTGTGAGGTCTGGGGTCCGCTCACCAACCAAGAATTCACAAAATAGGACAAACACCAAATTGAGACTGCATACAGAATTATGCAAAAATATCCTCTCTGTACAACTTGAAACACCAAATAATGCATGCAGAGCAGAATTAGGCTGATACCCACTAATTATCAAAATCCAAATTATTAAAATCTACAACCACCTAAAACGATGTGATTCACAAATATCAAAGCCATCACCTACAGAAAGATAAACCTGGTTAAGAGTCCCCTAAGCAAGCTGGTCCTGGGGCTCTGGTAACAAACACAAACAGACCCCACAGAGCCCCAGGACAGCAACACAATTAGACCCAAGCAAATCATGAGAAAACAGAAAGATAATTACTTGACACATTGGAAAGAATTAACAAAAAATTGAGCAAACTAGAATGTTATTTGGCCCTAAACATAGAGTTCACGGTGGCAGAATACCTGACCACTGTGAATGACCCAAAATTAAGGAACGCTTGACTATGTAGACTCAATGAGCATACCCTTGCTATTGAGAAAGGCCGCCGTAGGCAGACTTGGCTCTCAATAGAAGACAGGCTATGTTCCCACTGCCCACAAAATGAGGTGGGGAAACTGAGCTGTACTTCCTAACCTCCTGCCAAATGTATGACCATATTAGAGACACATATTTCCCTCAGATTAGACATACCCACAAAGAATTTGAAAACAAGTCCAATTTTGATCAAATCATATTGATTTACATAGCCCTTCGTACATCAGCTGATATCTCAAAGTGCTGCACAGAAACCCAGCCTAAAACCCCAAACAGCAAGCTATGCAGGTGTAGAAGCACGGTGGCTAGGAAAAACTCCCTAGAAAGGCCAAAACCTAGGAAGAAACCTAGAGAGGAACCAGGCTATAAGGGGTGGCCAGTCCTCTTCTGGCTGTGCCGGGTGGAGATTATAACAGAACATGGCCAAGATGTTCAAATGTTCATAAATGACCAGCATGGTCAAATAATAATAATCACAGTAGTTGTCGAGGGTGCAACAGGTCAGCACCTCAGGAGGAAATGTCAGTTGGCTTTTCATAGCCGATCATTGAGAGTATCTCTACCGCTCCTGCTGTCTCTAAAGAGTTGAAAAAAGCAGGTCTGTGACAGGTAGCACGTCCGGTGAACAGGTCAGGGTTCCATAGCCGCAGGCAGAACAGTTGAAACTGGAGCAGCAGCACGGCCAGGTGGACTGGGGACAGCAAGGTGTCATCATGCCAGGTAGTCCTGAGGCATGGTCCTAGGGCTCAGGTGCTCCGAGAGAGAGAAAGAAAGAATTAGATGGAGCATACTTAAATTCAAACAGGACACCGGATAAGACTCCAGATATTACATACTAACCCTAGCCCCCCAACACATAAACTACTTCAGCATAAATACTGGAGGCTGGGACAGGAGGGGTCAGGAGACACTGTGGCCCCATCCGATGATACCCCCGGACAGGGCCAAACAGACAGGATATAACCCACCCACTTTGCCAAAGCACAGCCCCCACACCACTAGAGGGATATCTCCAACCACCAACTTACCATCCTGAGACCGAGTATAGCCCACAAAGATCTCCGCCACGGCACAACCCAAGGGGGGGCGCCAACCCAGACAGGAAGACCACATCAGTGACTCAGCCCACTCAAATGATGCACCCCCCCTGGGGACGGCATGGAAGAGCACCAGTAGGCCAGTGACTCAGCCCCAGTAATAGGGTTAGAGGCAGATAATCCCAGTGGAGAGAGGGGAACCGGCCAGGCAGAGACAGCAAGGGCTGTTCGTTGCTCCAGTGCCTTTCCATTCACCTTCACACTCCTGGGCCAGACTACACTCAATCATAGGACCTACTGAAGAGATGAGTCTTCAATAAAGACTTAAAGGTTGAGACCGAGTTTGCGTCTCTCACATGGGTAGGCAGACCATTCCATAAAAATGGAGCTCTATAGGGGAAAGCCCTGACTCCAGCTGTTTGCTTAGAAATTCTAGGGACAATTAGGAGGCCTGCGTCTTGTGACCATAGCGTACGTGTAGGTATGTACGGCAGGACCAAATCGTAAAGATAGGTAGGAGCAAGCCCATGTAATGCTTTGTAGGTTAGCAGTAAAACCTTGAAATCAGCCCTTGCCTTAACAGGAAGCCAGTGTAGGGAGGCTAGCACTGGAGTAATATGATCAAATGTTTTGGTTCTAGTCAGGATTCCTTTTAACTATTTGTACATCGTTACAACACTGTATATAGCCATAATATGACATTTGAAGTGTCTCTATTCCTTTGGAACATTGGTGTGTGTAATGTTAACTGTACATTTTTTATTGTATATTTCACTTTGGTTTATCATCTATTTCACTTGCTTTAGCAATGTAAACATACAGCATGTTTCCCATGCCAATAAAGCTTTTGAATTGAGAGAGAGAGAGAGAGAGAGAGAGAGAGAGGGGGAGGGAGGGAGAAATAGTGCCATCCTGGTTGGGGTAACAGCTACATACAGATAGAAAGGACAACTGGAAATTATTTTTGGGATGGAGAACTTTTCTGGTGTTGTTTGTCACTATCGTTGATCCTGATCACTAATATTTTTTAATGAACCATGTATTTTTGTAGCTTTCCCCCCTAATTAATACCGGTATGGCTTATCCTACACTATATATAGGATGCCACCTTTCCAACAAATCAGCTCGTCAAATTTCTGCCCTGCTAGAGCTGCCCCGGTCAACTGTAAGTGTTGTTATTGTGAAGTGGAAACGTCTAGGAGCGACAATGACTCAGCTGCTAAGTGGTAGGCCACAAAAGCTCACAGAACGGGGCCACAGAGTGGTGATGCGCGTAGCTCTTAAAAATCTCCTGTCCTCGGTTGCAACACTCACTACCGAGTTCCAAACTGCACCTGGAAGCAACGTCAGCACAAGAACTGTTCGTTGGGAGCTTCATGAAATGGGTTTCCATGGCCGAGCAGCCGCACACAACCCTAAAATTACCATGGGCAATGCCAAGAGCAGTCTGGAGTGGTGTGAAGCTCGCCACTATTGGACTACGGAGCAGGGAAACGCGTTCTCTGGAGTGATGAATCACACTTCACCATCTGACAGTCCGATGGATGAATCTGGGTTCGGCGGATGCCAGGAGAACGCTACCTGCCCCAAGTCATAGTGTCAACTGTAAAGTTTGGTGGAGGAGGAATAATGGTCTGGGGCTGTTTTTTCATGGTTTGGGCTAGGCCCCTTAGTTCCAGGGAAGGGAAATCTTAACGCTACAGCATACAATGACTTTCTAGACAATTCTGTGCTTCCAACTTTGTGGCAACAGTTTGGGGAAGGCCCTTTCTTGTTCAAGCATGACAATGCTCCCGTGCAGAAAGCAAGGTCCAAACAGAAAAGTTTTGTCGAGATCGGCGTGGAAGAACTTGACTGACCTGCACAGAGCCCTGACATCAACCCCATCGGACACCTTTGGGATAAATTGGAACGCTGACTGCGAGCCAGGCCTAATCGCCCAACATCAGTTCCCAACCTCACTAATGTGTTTGTGGCTGATTGGAAGCAAGTCCCCGCAGAAATGTTCCAACATCTAGTGGAAAGCCTTCCCAGAGGAGTGGAGGCTGTTATAGCAGCAAAGGGGGGACCAAATCCACATTAATGCCTGTGATTTTGGAATGAGATGTTCGACAAGCAGGTGTCCACATACTTTTGGTCAAGTAGTGTATCTAGAGCACCTTATTCTAATGTCTATGCTTTTAATGCCTTTCAGCATCTCTCATCATGACCTCATTACCATTTAAGTGCACATTATTACCAGGCATTTACATTACTGTTAATATTATTTCATCAAACAGTCATAGTAAAATGTCAATATGACTTTTGTGAATTTTACTTGAATAGTCGTTTTTATAAGGCCTCTTTAGGGAGGTTGACAGTGAGAGACTGTGGAGGAGAGATGGACTGAGCAAGTGAGACAGACTGAGAGAAGGAAGAGAAAGGTTTTTAAGAGCATCAGAATGAGCTTTTACATGTAGGCATGTCTAGACACTCGGGGCACCGTTCTGCACGAATGGAACACTTTATGAGTAGAAGACCCATCCAGAAGCACTATCCTGCCTTATCTGCTCACCCTCTCAGAATACAGACGTGCACACGCACACACAGGCACACGCACACACACACACACACACACACACACACACACACACACACACACACACACACACACACACACACACACACACACACACACACACACACACACACACACACACACACACACACACACACACATACACACACACACACACACATACAGCTCAAGGCTTCCACATGATATGTCTGTTAGATTCACTCCGCAGGCGATGGGGGATGGGAGGAAGAGGAGAATAACCGACCTTGTATACGACATGTCCTCACTAATACTGTACCCAACAACGTTTTACAAAACAAGAAGCAGTTGTTTGCCATTAATCTACTACAACAAATATTCCCTATCTAGCACTGAATGTACAGTATGCTAGCATTAGACTTAGTGTCCTTCAAAGGGCTAATTTGTGATGTTAGCTCTTTAGCCTAATTTCTTCCACGGTAGTGTAGTGATACTTGTTCAGTGAGGTTGGGGTGCCGAGCCTACTCAATGGGGGTCAAAGAGCAAATGACACTGTGTGTCACTGTATTATGATTGGTTTATATTTTCCGTTTACAATTTGATGTTGCTAAGGCCTAGATTCAATCAGATCAAACGTTAACCCGGCAATAGCCAGCACGTCGCGAAGCTGATGTTTTGACGATGTCGGGGCCTGCGTTGGAACAGTTCTACCTCCGGTGAGCAGCCGCTCTTGATCATTGTCAGGAAGCCACACCCGTCCCACTCGCGTTCAGAAGTTCAGAAGGAGAAAGTGCAGGCTATATAGAAATAATGAACACTCAAATTGAAAATCATTAGACAACATAATGAGGATTTCTATCAGCCTAATTGAGGTGTTGGTTACATCTCACATTCCAGTGTTCAACCTTGTAGACAAGGCTGCATGGGATTTTTATTAATGCAACTCCATGCAGCCAATGGCAATGTCGCTTTAGGTGTAACGCCAGGAGCCGCTTGTGGATTTGACAGCTCTGTCGCAGTTCCACCTCTGACATGCCAATGGCTAAAGTGGATCTAATTGAATAGAGCCATTAACTTTAAAAAGCACAGAGGCTTTGATGGAATGTTGTAATTTGTAGCATAAACTCTTATCTGCAAAAAAACATTAATTTTCTATCTATACTTTGTGTACTAAGTGTTGTTTGTTTAATACTTGATGCTGTCAGGAAGTGGTGTGTGTGTGTGTGTGTGCGTTCATGGGTGCACAGGACCATGCTGCCGTGTGTGTACATGTGCATTTGTGTGCGTGCATGCATGCTTGCGTTTATGTGACTGTGTGTGAGTATGTATGTGTCTGTCTGTGTGTGTGCATCTGTGTGGCTGTGTGTGTGTCCCCAGCACTATGATTGGAGGCATCCATTATTGATGATGTCCTGATGAGATCAATCAAGCCAGAGTTTTTACATTTTCTGTGTTGAATCCGATAATAGCATTATGACATAGTAATCGTCCTGTCATGAATATTTAAATCACACTGAAATCGCCGTTCCATATTCATGACCTCTGTTTTTGTTTTGCTTTCCTCTCTGAAGTTCTATCCCTTATTCACTCATTTATTTTCTCTTCCGTCCATTTGAGCATACTGCATTATTTGCTTCATGAAAACAAGTCATGTCAACATCCATGACATCGTAGACGTTCCTATTTCAAGATGAAAGAACAAATGGCCCATTGACATAGAAAAGTATAATTCAAACAAATTAGTTTATCTACCTCCCTGGTACATTCAAGAGGGAGAAGCTTGTTGTTGTGTTATTAACCAATCATCCAATCATCGTCTATGTATTGAACATAGAGCCCTGTGCAGGCTTCCGTGTTGTTTAAAAATGTGAAAAGTGGATGGCATCGTGTGTACCAATTGAATTCACTGCCATGATTTTCACTGTGATTACGTCATTCCCTCTGCGCAACCCTCCACACCATGGATACCCCGAAAGCATAAATGGAGAGCTATTATAGCTGACTACTTTGGAGGTCTTGGTCACTGGTTGTACAGCAGGATACGCCTCACAGGGGGCACCATTTATTTAGTGGAACCTTCCTATTAGAGGTCTTCAAGGGTCCAAAAAGTTGGACCTGCTCCGAAATGGACCTGGGGCTTTCCAACCTGGACCCGATCTGCATAAATACATTTTTTAAATATAGAGACCCGACCTGGTTGGATCCAGACCCGGTCCGATCCGAGTGAAGGAAGCAGCAGAAAAGTCATTTTTGAAGATACTTTATTTTCCAGAGCTGATGAAGCGCGAGAGGAGGGAGAGCGGTGCCGCTCCAGCAGGCAGGGGAGGGGCCATATTGTGAGTGAGTGGGAAGGTGAGCAAGGAGGCGGGAGGGAGAGATGATAGACCTCAACCAACCAACCAAGTCGACTCACACTATAATAGACTAATAGCTGCCATGGGCTCTATGACTGTAGCCGATTGCTGCTTTGATTGCTTATTATTGACGAACAACATGATACGCACGCCACGCTCCACCCTCGTGAAAAGCAAGAGCAGCAGCATAAGTCGTGTTCGGATCAGTACGGACCCTTTCGGACCAGTCGGTTAAAATTACACATACCAGAGACCCGCGACAATCAGATCAGATCCGACCCAGACCCATCACATTATTTCTGGATAAACTCACGTTGATCTTTGATGTCAGTTTGATCCTAGATGTTTGTCCAACTGTCGTAAACGTCAAATTGCAAAGTTTAAATATGAGACCATGCTGCAGGCTAATGCTTTCATCACAATTATGACATTCAGAGCGACCTTTTTGACCGTGCATCTAAACCTATGTAAACCTCAATCTCACAGTGTGATGTAATTGAACAATGTGCGTTATAAGGAAGTTATTATTTAATCATACAATGGGTGGGTCTAATCCTGAATGCCGATTGGTTAAAAGCGCATTCCAGCCGGTGTCTAGTCCACAAGTTACCACCAGCTAAATCTATGACGTTAAAATGCCTATTTACTCTGTTCCATCTAACTGTGCAATCCACTGTCTCATCAGCCCATGCAAGGATGTTAAAAACTTGATCTCCACTATAGAAAGCATCTAGACATTATCTCACATTTCTTTTAGGCCAACATTTAGTTTTCAACAGTGGAGATTTGTATAAACCTTACTGTCTGTCTGACATTTGCAACATTGTTTCAATATTCAAATTCGATCACCAACTGTCCCATAGTAATGAACGTGTAGGGGTCAGGAGTTGGGACACGAGAGAGAGGCAGGCAGCGTTTCTCAGCCAGTCTAAATTATTCATCAGTTGGCATCATTTTTATGGATATATACAAAGAAATGTGAATTGAAAAAAGGTGAAATGAAATGAAGTGCAGCGTGTTTGCAGTCTTTCCAGCTTCAGTTTGAAGTGATTGTGTTAGCTGTGTTGCTAGCTAGCTCCTCTGAACAACAGTGTCCTGACGAGAGAGCACATTTTCTATGCCAGAAGAAATTGTGCTTCATTAGCTCATTGTTACGGATGTATCCAAATAAATGTCACTAGAAAACAGCTTCATCAAATGCAGCTATTGTTGTCATTCTGTCTGCACTGACGTGACTGTAAGTTAGCCGTAGTTGGCTAGCTAGCAACCAAGGGATAAGAACGTTGCCAGCCAGCATGGCAACGGAACATTTAGAACAAACGACTGGGCCGCGTCCATAGATACAGAACAAAGAGCCTGAGCGTCTGGGTCGCATCTCTGGCAACCGAACCAATAGAACGAACGACCAGCCGGCTTGGGCAGCAACCCTAGATTTGTTTCTGGACTGTATGTTGTGGAAGGATGAAATAGTATGAATGTAGTCATCAAAATAAAGTTTTTAATGAAAATATGTCAATCATTATTTGAATATGTTGGTAACCCGTTGTATAAAAGTGATGCGGCCCGAGTAGCCGTTGTTTGGAGGATATATTGGCATGGTTTGCCGGCACCCGTGCTAAAAACACCCGTGCTAACAACACCCGTGCCAATATATCCTCCAAGCTTCTCGGGCATCACTTAACTAGAGTTTGCTCAACATAAATAGTTGAATATATTGCACATTAAATCACGCTTAATCATTGCACATTAAATCAAGCTTACAGATTATTATGAGGTCACTTGCTTACAAACTGCCATGACTGCTACGACGTATAGCTTGGAGAAATTCCTGATAAGATCCTCCTGCAGTGTAAAGCTTGGACCAGGTTGGATAACACACTGTGAAAGCTGGAGGCTAGGAGAGCTTGGTTTTTTAATGCTTGTGTGACAGCCATTAAAACTGAATCACTGAACCTTTTCAATATCTGTAATGAAGTTTTATCAATTAACAGACACCATCGTACCATATTTATGAGGCAGATGGGAGGGAATCCTGAGCAGAGCTGCTTTTAGAGAGGGCAGAGTGTGTTGGTGCTGCTCTCTGACTTTCTGAGAGTCCCTCTCCACATGAATGTTTCAGGGGCTAAATGGAGGCAGACAGGCTCGATCCCCTGTTTCCTCCCTCCCTCTACCCCCCACCAACGCTAAAGGAAAACACTGTATGGGAATGTTCACAGTGTATTAAAGAGTAATGGATTTAAATGCAATGTGTGTGTGTGTGTGTGTGTGTGTGTGTATGTGTGTGTGTGTGTGTGTGTGTGTGTGTGCGTGTGTGCGTGTGTGCGTGTGCGCGTGTGCGTGTGTGCGCATGCGTGCGTGCGTGCATGTGCGGGATATGTCAGGTTGACGTTGAGTATTACTACCGTAACGTTACATCAATGTCTGATAAAGATGATTTTGAACAACGATGTGTGGGTGGACATGAAACCCGAAGTGTGTGTGTGTGTCTGTGTGTGTGTGTGTGTGTGTGTGTGTGCTCTTGTGCTCCTTTCTTATTTTTCTTGTCTTGTTTTTTTTCTAGATGCTCCAATGTGCTATGACTTTGTGTGTGTACTGTATGTTTGTGTCTAAATGTGTTTGTGCTGTACTGTAGGTGAGGGATATTCTGTCTAGGAGCTGGGAAACCTCTTGGGAAACCGGCAAACATGAAAAGTGGCTTTTATTCACTAACCCCCCCTCCCCCCACCCCTAATACCCATGCTATGTTTTTGTAAGTTGTATATAGCCACCCCCAGGCCCTGTGCAGTAATATACAGACACAGTGCTCAGTTGGATAGAGCCAGTAAATGGATGTATGAGAAGCATTGTAGTCCATGCTGACTGACCACGGTGTGTTACAGATTGACCCCCAGGCCCTTTCCTCCTCTCCCTTTCTCTTTCATTCTCTCTCTTGCACTCTCTCTCTCTCTCTCTCTCTCATTTTGTCTGTCGTCTACCTCTCCTACCTCCTCTTTTTGCCTCCTTCTCTGTCTCTATCTCTCTTTTTTCCTCTCCCATCTGTCAGTATAGGCTTACATTTGTCTACTGTACATGCCTCTATCGCTCTCTCTCTTTCCCTCTGTGTGTGTGGAGGTTCTTGTAGACTACAACAGCTCTGTCAGTAAAGATACATCACAGCGCCCTATCACCCCACCCCTATCACCCCAACCCCCCCCCCCCAGGCCAGGGGGGGATTCCATTAGCACCACCACCTGCTGGGATGCCTCTCCCCCAAGTGTACACACACACACACAAACACATAATGTAAAATTGACACATACACAAGGATGCTGCTCTGCAAGAAGGAACAAGAAATGTGAGACTGGGAACCTCAACACCCCTTCTCAACTCAACCTCCCCCTTCCTTTCTTCCTCCCTCCCCTTCCCTCTCTCCCGCTCTCCCTCCCTTCCTCCCTCTTTCCCTTCCACCTCACTCTCTTTCCTCGACTCACGACTGTAGTGAAGACAAGGCGATGCGCTGCAATTACTCTAATTGGTTGCGACTTCTTCATTTACATGACAAGTGCATGCCGGGCCTGGGAACCAACGGCCTGCTCCTCCTGGTCAGCCGGGGCCTGTGCCTGAGACTGGGTGTCTGGGGGCTTCCGTGGGGCTCTGGGGGGTTCCAGGGGGTCTGGGAGAGAGAGAGAGGATGCCTGCATGGGCTTTGCCTGGTGGGAAGGGGGGTCGGGGGGGTAAAGGGGCAAGAAACAGGGGGTGGGCACTCGGGTGGATGCTGCCGAACAATATCGTCTGCTTCTCGGGGCATTCCTCCCGCTCGTCGTCACGGCGAAGCGGTCGTGGTCTTCAACACTAACGGGAACAACATTCTTAAGCAGTGAAACCATTCATTAGTGTGTGTTGTTGCTGTTGCTGCCAGCCTTGCCCGCCCTGCCCACTCGGCCCGCCCTGCCCGCTCTGCCCACTCTTCCCGCTCTGCCCGCTCTGCCCGCCCTGCCCGCTCTGCCCGCCCTGCCCGCCCTGCCCACTCTGCCCGCCCTGCCCGCCCTGCCCACTCTGCCGCCCTGCCCGCTCTGCCCGCTCTGCCCGCCCTGCCCGCTCTGCCCGCTCTGCCCGCTCTGCCCGACCATGCTGTAATGTTAGTTTAGCATTACAGGCGCACTCAGTTGAGCCATTCTTATGGTAATGTTTTAGTAGTTATTCATTTTCCCCTGCTCTAATGTTTGCTTAGAAGATAAAGAGGCATTTTTTATTACCCGCTGAAGTTCACATGTCAGGATGAATCGGATTTACATGGTCATTCTGCAGGAGCACACAAGGGAAAAGGCCAAAGCTTTATACTCATAAAGTATTCAGTAGTATATTCGGTAATACACAACTATTCTTCATTCATTTAGCTGTAATAGAAAAGGTTTCTCTTGTCAAGAAAACACATTCATTTTCATGTCTTTTCGATGATGTCCAGAGGCCCATCCACAACAATATGTTGAAATCCTCCTTTAGGATAGACACAGCAGGAGACTTAGGATGCCTTGACCCTGAGGACCTGTGGGATGACCTCTAGCCCATGCCTGGGTTCTAACAATGCATGCTGACATGTTCTGCCTCCGAGGTCAAAAGGGAGAGCTCAGGGCATGTCCATAGTGACATGGTGACATCGTGACTGTTTGATCTGAGGAATACAAGACCACATTCTATGTTATGTTATCAAGATCGATATATAATATCCTGAAAGCATATGGTTTAGCCCCATTTAAATGTTTTGTAGCTATATTCTGTAGCTTTCTATAACTGTTTAGAATCACCTGTGGGGAGCCTTGTTTCAGACCTACATGGTAAAGTAATTAAAGATAATGGATGACGAGTCTCTGACTTCATTTTTGTTGGCATGATAAGTCTCTGACTTCATTTGGTCAGCATGATAAGTCTCTGAATTCATTTGGTCAGCATGATAAGTCTCTGACTTCATTTGGTCAGCATGATAAGTCTCTGACTTCATTTGGTCAGCATGATAAGTCTCTGACTTCATTTTGTTGGCATGATAAGTCTCTGGCTTCATTTGGTCAGCATGATAAGTCTCTGAATTAATTTGGTCAGCATGATAAGTCTCTGACTTCATTTGGTCAGCATGATAAGTCTCTGACTTAATTTGGTCAGCATGATAAGTCTCTGACTTCATTTGGTCAGCATGATAAGTCTATGACTTCATTTGGTCAGCATGATAAGTCTCTGAATTAATTTGGTCAGCATGATAAGTCTCTGACTTCATTTGGTCAGCATGATAAGTCTCTGAATTCATTTGGTCAGCATGATAAGTCTCTGGCTTCATTTGGTCAACATGATAAGTCTCTGACTTCATTTGGTCAGCATGATAAGTCTCTGACTTCATTTGGTCAGCATGATAAGTCTCTGAATTCATTTGGTCAGCATGATAAGTCTCTGACTTCATTTGGTCAGCATGATAAGTCTCTGACTTCATTTGGTCAGCATGATAAGTCTCTGAATTCATTTGGTCAGCATGATAAGTCTCTGACTTCATTTGGTCAGCATGATAAGTCTATGACTTCATTTGGTCAGCATGATAAGTCTCTGAATTCATTTGGTCAGCATGATAAGTCTCTGGCTTCATTTGGTCAACATGATAAGTCTCTGACTTCATTTGGTCAGCATGATAAGTCTATGACATTTTGCCAACAAGATACATTGCCATGCATGTGTGTGTGTGTGTGTGTGTGTGTGTGTATGTGTGTGTGTGTGTGTGTGTGTGTGTGTGCGTGAATGTGCGTTGGAGCGTGTATATGGGGTTGTGTGGGGGGTTGCGTGTGTGTGTGTGTGTTTTACTGTATTCAGCCACCATTGTCACATCATAAAATGAATATATAATTATTTTTTTTCTGAGATCCAATTAGACTATGATTGAATGCAACATTATTTTCTCCCAAGGTGACAACTGATTTAAAGTCGTAATTTCAGTAGCTATCAACATGGCGCTATAATCAAAATAGATATCATGAATTAGATCATCTGTATCTGTTTGGGGCTTTGACCTTGTGAAGGATCAATTGAAGCAGTTGCTTGACAGCTGTACTATAGGACCGTGTGTAACTAGCTTCCACGAACATTAGGGTCATTGACATCAGTGATACCGTCTTGCACACATCAAAGGACAGAGAGATCAGTGTAAGAAGAAGTACGTGAATAACATTAGACAAGAAATGTATTTACTTAGATTCCTAGTTTCACTTGTGTGAAATGTTAACTTAGCTCAAAATGGAGGAAGGTGGAGATGAGTTTGTAGCGTGTTTGAGTGTTTGCTTTAGGAGAGCTCAGGGCATGTCCACAGTGCTGCCCGCGGCAAGTGACGGACCGTGTGTAACTTGCTTCCAACTAACATTAGCGTCACTGACATTAGGTATACTTGTCTTGTACATACAGTATAAGAGGACAAAGAGATCAGTGTGTGTGTGTGTCTGTGTGCATGTGTCTGTGTGTGTGCGTGTCTGTGTGTGGGTGGGTGCGTGCGTGTGTGCATGCCTGTGCCTGCGTGTTTGTCTCACGATGTCTGTGTGGGGGTGTGTGCTTCAAAACTATTGCTTGAGGTACAACATCAGCAGATGAACTGGAATTGAAAGAAATCAAGTCTTCTTCGTTTTCTCTTCTCTCCCAGGGAGTCCATTACTGCTGCGCCAGACGTACACACTGACATACAGTGCCTTCAGAAAGTATTCATACCGCTTGACTTTTTGTTGCGTTAAATCCCGAATGAATCAAATAAATAACAAATCTCACCCATCTGCACACAATGCTCCATCATGGCCAAGTGGCAACATGTTTCTATAAATGTTTGCAAATGTATTGCAAATGAAATACAGAGATATCTAATTTACATAAGCATTCGCTACTTTGAGTCAATACTTTGAGGACGCACCTTCGGCAGCGATTACGGCTTTGAGCCGTCTCGGGTATCTGTATCAGTGTTGCCCATCTGGATTTGGGGATTTTCTCCCGTTCTTTCCTTGCATATTTTCCCAATCTTTTAAAAAAAAAGTTAGATGGGGAGCGGTGGTGAACAGCAATCTCCAAGTCCACAGATTTTCAAAAAGGATTCAATTCTGGGCTTTGGCTGGGCAACTCAAAGACTTTCATATGATTGTTCTGAAGCTATTCCAGTGTTGCTTTGACTGTTTGCGTGAGTTCATTGTGTTGTTGGAACAGAAAGGTCATTTGAACTCTGAAGTAAGTTCTCATCAAGGATTTGCCTGTATTTGGCTTCCTTCATTGTTCCCTCTATCCTTACCAATCTCCCAGTCCCTGCCTCTGAAAAACATCCCAATAGCATGATGCTGCCACCACCATGCTTCATGGTAGGGATGGTGTTAGACGGGTGATGAGCTGAGTTCAATTTCTGTCTCATCAATTTTTGCCTTTTTGCAAACTCCAGGCGTGCTGTCATGTGCCTTTTTCTCAGCAATAGCCACCGCCTGGCCACTCTCCCTTAAAGCCCAGATTGATGAAGTGCTGTAGAGACTGTTGTGCTTCTGGCAGGTTCTCCCATCTCAGCCAAGGAACTCTGTAGTTCTGTCAGAGGGATCATTGGGTTCTTGGCCACCTCCCTGACCAAGGTCCTTCTTGCCCGGTTGCTCAGTAAGGTCGGACAGCCAGCTCTAGGTAGTCTGGGTAGTTCCATATTTTTTCCATTTCCCAATAATGAAGACCACTGTGCTCTTTGAAACTTTCAACACTCTAAAACTATTTTTTACCTTTCACCAGATTTATCTCTCATCACAATTCTATCTCGGAGATCTACAGACAGTTCCTTGGTTTCTGCTCTGACATGTACTGTCAACTGTGGGAGCTTGTATAGACATGTGTATTTCTATCTAAATCATGTCCAAACAATTGCATTAGCCACAGGTTGACACCATATTTCAAAAAACATGTTTTCACTTTGTCATCATAGAGTATTGTGTGTAGAGGGGTGAGAAAATTACATCTATTTAATCAATTTTGAATTCAAATGTGGAATAAGTCAAGAGGTAAGAATACTTTCTGAAGGCACGGTATCACTTCACAAAGAGGTGTGTGTTTTCACACAGAGAGATGCCTTTGTGGAGTATGTGAAAGAGACACTTTTAAAGTAGTCTTTTGAAGCTGGAGATCCTGAGAAGGATATGAGGTATGATACAACACAACCACACACACACTCCCACACAAACACACACACAGACACAGACACACACACACAGAACAAGCTGCCAAATTCCCTCCAAACAAGCCAAGGATGAAACCCAAAGCTAACGTGTGTGTTCACTATCTGACCACAACTGCTCCGCTCTCACGCTCTCTGAGGTGTGTCTCTAATACACACACACACACACACACACACACACACACACACACACACACACACACACACACACACACACACACACACACACACATACACACACACACACACACACACACACACACTTAAGCACCCAGCAACAGATAAGTACAGGGTTAGAAGTTGGACAAATAGATGGACAAATAGATACACACAACAACTAACACAAATATCCCCTGTTCTACTGAGGAGTGGTCTTGTCCTGTCAGTGCCTCTGTCTCTCTCTCTCTCTCTCTCTCTCTCTCTCTCTCTCTCTCTCATCAGCACCTCTACCCCAAGCAAGGTCATTACACACTGCTGGGACAGCAAGAGAACACTAGGAGAGATACAGAGAAAGAGAGGAGAGAGAGAGACAAAGAGAGGGATATAAGAAGAGAGAGAGAAATAGAGACAGAGAGATAGAGAGAGAGAGAGAGAGGGAGAGCTGAAGGGAGAGAGAGACAGAGGGCAAGAGAGAGAGAGACAGAGGTGAAGATAAAGTGAGAGAGGTCAAGAGAAAGAGAGAGAGAAGAAGAGAGAGACATAAAGAGAGAGAGAAAGACAAAGAGAGAGCAAGAGAGTTGAAGTGAGGGAGAGAGAGGTGGGAGTATTGTTAACATATTACCGGGCCGGCGTCTTTGGAGATTGCCCATGTGATTGGCTCCCGAGGCCTCTGTGGCACACAGCAATTAGGAGCCCAACGACCCCGGATCTCCATAGAAATCCCACCGGAGACTCCCGCTCGTGTTCTGCCATGCTATCAGAGTGCCGGCTCGCTCCCAGACAGGGTGAACATCCCGATATTCAGAGTATGGAAAGCGGAGAGAGAGGCTGCCGGAGTTCTGGCAGAGGTTAATGGTTTTTCCCAGTCAGGGAGCATACAGTGTGTATCAGGTAATTATGGGTAATTGGTAAATGTTACCATAATGAAAGAATTACCAGCCATTCTAATCAGACCTAGAGATAGAGAGAGAGGAAGAGAGAGAGAGAGAGAGAGAGAGAGAGAGAGAGAGAGAGAGAGAGAGAGAGAGAGAGAGAGAGAGAGAGAGAGAGAGAGAGAGAGAGAGAGAGAGAAAACAGTGTCAGCATGCGAGTGAAAGAAACAGCGACCGGAGTCGACTTTAGAGTCAAAGAGAAACAAAGTGAGATAAAGATTGAGGGAGAGAGAGTTATAACAACGAAAGAGAGGGGAAGAGCAATGGGACCCAGTATAGACGTAGATAAGCATGAATCGTTTCATTTTAATAGAATAGCCTCCAGCTGTGAGTTAGAAGAGTCCCATTATAGCCCTCATTAAACTACTGTCTGTGGTATGCATGTGTCATTGTGTTGTTAACTCTCTTAAGCGCAAGGTGATCAGTGCACAATTGTTGCAGGATGAATAAAAACACAAATGTACAGTTTACTGGACGAAAGTGCCCAGTGCCCAATGTTTTGACTGGTTTGAGCCTTTTCACTATGAACACTGCTTTATTGCCTCAAGTGAACCAGTACCTCTGTACAGTACAGTAGATAGAGGTGTTCAAATAAAGACAGTTACAGTTTTTTTTTACAATCACTTTGGCACAAATTTCAGAACCCCGATGTCATTTTTCAAAACTCTCGACACAAAACTCACAACCGATGATCAAAATGCACATTTTTCAAAACTCTTAACAATTTTTCCAATTGCTTGGATACAATACACATAAAGGTAAGATCATTTGTTCATTGAACGAGGTGGTCGTGGGGGGGGGGGGGGGGGGGGGGCGTGGTAGAGGACAAGGCCATGGACCAAGACAGCGGCAGCAATAGCAAAGAGTGTCCAATGAAATCCGAGCAATAGTTGTAGACCATGTCGTAAATCATGGCATGACATTGACTGAGGCAGCTACAATGTTCAATTGAAAATCAAAGTGAATGTTTCTTATTGGACAAGTTCAGATCATACTGCTTCGGATTGCTTTCTTCTGTTTTCTGCCCAGTGGACACAGCCCAACTAGGAGAGAGAAAGAGACAGACACATCCTGCATATCCTGTGTGCACTGTGTTCCACTACCACTACGTTTAGTTAATGTTACCATTAAGTTTTGTTAATGTTGCGTTCACTCTCTCTGGGCCTATTGTCTTCCTCCGACTCTTTCAACTATCATAGAGGGAATCACAAACCATTAAACATTTAGCATCACTCTTCAATTATTCATTCTGAGTGGCATATGTTAAATATCTTGTTGAAATTTGATTTGTTTTGTTTACAAATCATCCGAGGGCACACGCCTCGAGGAGAATTCTAGGATAGTGAGGTAGTGCAGTGTTGGCTCTATTCTATTATGCATCTGTGTGGATAATACAGTATGATGGCCAATTCCCACTGTTTCTAGTGCCATTGTTAATAATGAGAAGATAACAACCAATTTCCATGGCGAGGGAGATTTTTTAGGGAGGGATGGGAAGGGCTTCATGGAGTAAACATACATACACAGGTACTGTCTGTCTGTCTGCCTGCCTATCTGCCTGCCTGTCTGTCTGTCTGTCTGTCTGTCTGTCTGTCTGTCTGTCTGTCTGTCTGTCTGTCTGTCTGTCTGTCTGCCTGCCTGACTGCCTGCCTGTCTGCCTGCCTGTCTGTCTGCCTGTCTGTCTGTCTGCCTGTCTGTGGCTGCTCTTGCTCATTTCCAGTCAGAGCAGCCCTAAGGCAGTGCTATGTGGGAACGATAGTGTCCTGTTCTCTCTTTACTCTCCCCCCTCCACACTAACCTATTCCGACATATCCCCAGCACTGCCTCTATGTGTACGTCAGTGTGTGTGTTCTTAACTCTTGTGTAGTCTTAACATTCTGTATACTCCCCTTGTCCTAAGGGTCAAAAACGACCCGCCTTCACTAAACCCCAAATCTATTTTGAATGAAGAAACAACCTGTCATTCATCACAAACTTTGTGAATACCTGGGTTTTACCTCTTAACAATGCAGAAAGACTGCATTTAATCAGTGTACACCACTAATTTTTATTACAACACACCTGTCATAATTGTTTTCATTACTAAAGTAGAGGTTTATTATTATTATTATTATTGTTTAAAGGTACTGTATAGGTGTAAATATATATTTTTTTAGCAAGAGATAGCACTTGTATAGCATAAGAAAGTAGCAGACATGTGCAGAAAGTAGTTTGGAATGCATTTTATTGAAGGGAAACAATAACAGTCTTGAACTTTTTTGGCAACAGTGATATATTATTATATACTGTACAATGAGAAACTACAAAATAATAGTCTTCTCCCAGTTTTTTGAACCATTGCCCCCACCCACCAATAAATAAGAATAAAATAAGATAATAGATACAAAACAAAAATGTGAAGAACATGAATCAATCAACTCTAATTAGCACATGTAGGACAGTATACAAGAGTGTGTACGTGGCCTTTGCAGATGTATTTCTCACATGTGCAGCACATATTATTTGTTTTACAGTCCCTCTTTGGGGGGCAGAATTGGAATCTCCTCCTCTTGCCTGCCCCTGCTGCAGCCTCAGGTGGATCAGGACAATATTCAGCCCCCTGAACAGCTTTCACAAGCGCTGCAGAGGCTGCTGTGCAGGGGAAGCGCTCCCTTCTTTGAATGTGTGGGGTTACAAGTGCCTTTCCCAGCTGCTCCAGGAACACCCTCCTATTGTTCCGCTTATCAGGCATCCAGGTAGGGTTGATCTTGTTCCATATCACGAAGGCATTGTATGAGGACACATCAATGATGTTAAGGAAGATGACCAGGGGCCTGCGGGCAGTCATCCTCCTGCAGCTGTAAGTTTCAATCACCTTGTCCAGGTTGTCCATGCCTCCTTTGTTGTGTTTGTAGTCCAGGATGATGGCTGGCTTACTGTCCTCACAATCACTGATCTCAGCTGTTTGTGCAGTGTGCTCAGGAGGACCACATTCTTGTTCCTCTTTGGGAGGTAAGGAACTAGAGTGGTGGTGGGGATGAAGGAAAACTTTGATGAGAAGATATTGTCACGTGAAACTGTGCCCCCTCAGTCCATCTGTCACATCAAGCACAACCCACATCCACTGATTCTTCTCCGGGCTTCCACTGGTCGGCTTCCCTGTGTAGACTTGCATCTTCCAAGCGTAGCTGGATTGTGCGTCACAGGCTACCCATATCTTGATGCCATATTTTGCTGGCTTGCTGGGCATATACTGCCGAAAAGGACAGCGACCTTTTGACAAAAGAGATTACTATCAGCAATTAGTATCAGTGTCACAAAAAACAATCACATAAATCAATGATATTACAGTGATACATAATCAAATTAAGTGAAAATCACTTACATTACACGTACGGAAAAAAAATGCACCTCTGAATGGAACCAGTTGCTCATCCACTGTTACTTCAGGCCCAGGGTTGTGGAGGTATGGCAGAATCTCCACCCACTTCTCCCAGACCTCTCTAATGGCCGCCAGTTTCTCTCACGTCTTGCAGGTCTTAACTCACGGTTGTCAAATCGTAGCATTCTTCAGAAAATTAGAAAGACTTTCAGTGGCATCGTGGCACAGAAAACCCTCTGTATCCCAGAGACTACATGTAGCCTCGCCTCACACGCTACGATTAGCAGCCCTATGCATGCTGCACATACACAAGAACGTTTTAGTTTTGTCTGAGTTCAATCAGTAGCACACATAATCTCAATTTCTCATTTTGTGTGTGTGTGTGTGTGTGTGTGTGTGTGTGTGTGTGTGTGTGTGTGTGTGTGTGTGTGTGTGTGTGTGTGTGTGTGTGCATGAGCATATGTTTGTGCTTGTGTGTGTGTGTGTGCGCACAACCCAAATCTTAACATTGTGCAAATGCGTGTGAATGTGTCTGTGTTAACTGCAGTGGATGAATGACCTTGATTTCCAGTGTGTCACTGTGACAAGGTGGTGTTCACACATGCACACTAAGACATTATACTCTCTACTCCACATTTTACAAATATTCTGGGTCCTTCTTCTGTCACTTGGCAGGTTGAAAGTCACAATCCTGAATTTGTGTTTCAGCCCCTGATGGGCAGGTGCATCACTCTGTTTGGTTAGACGCTGGGGGATGGGGCTGGAGAAATATTAGGCAGGGATTCAATCCAAGGCACATTATAGAGAAGCACGTTGCATTTGACTGTAAATGGTATTTTTGGCTTTAGCCGACACACACAGAATTTTCCGTGAATGCGATCTACGCGAACGTCTAGGAAATTGCCTTTAAAAGGCGAATTGTCAGCTGTCCAGTACTGGATTATATATCACACATTTCCATGCAGAATCAAACCAAATCACACATTTTCACTTCTGGTTCAAGGTTCATGGATTTGCAATGGATTTTGATGTACTCACAATTTGCAATGAAATCTCCGTGTTAGAAGCTTTTGAGGCCGATATTGCGACAAGCAAACCTTTTCACAGAAAACCTTGCCTCTAAAAGCAAAGGACAAAGGCCGAGAGAAAGGCTGAGTAAAATGTAATAGTTTGGAAACTGATAAGCAGCAAACTGTTTAAGTGGAAAAATAATGAGAACACTTAGCAAACTGTGTTAATTTGAATACAGCCCTTTAACCCTCTCTCTCCAGATGCTAAAAGTTTTGCGGGAAGTTTGCGTAACTCCTGTGGCTTTGGGTGGCTTTATAAGTGTTCTTTATTCATGTGTTATTTGTTTATGCGGATTAATTATTAAAAGTTTGCTGCATTTTTACAAAGGTTCTAGTTTGTGGGTAATGATTCCCTCCTTTCTCTCCCAATGGGTTGTATTTGTAATTTTCTTGAATCTAAAAGTTGCATTATTCATGTGTGTCGGCGGGCCGCATCTATTAATGATGCCTTTCTTCATAGGTGCTCACGTCTTCAGCATGTCTTTCTCGCTCTTGCTCCCTGACTCAAAGCAACAGAAAGGGGGGATGGAACCTCTTCTTTCTATTCCTTTCTACCTCTTTCTTTCTCTGTTTCTTTTTTTCTCTCCATACGTTGTGTTACCTCATCAGGGTCAGATGGACATGATCTTTTTCCCACATAACCGGCCAGAGAGAAAAAGAGGGAGACGAGAGAAAAGTTTGCTGTGGCACTGTGATGTAAATGTCCTTATTTAGTAATTTATGGACGTGGGAATTGAGTGCAACTCTGTAGCGAGTCATCAACTATTGATGCGTCTAATCTTTCGGATCCTGCCAACATGATAATCATGATCTGTTTTTTTTTTCGAGTGAAAAGGCACCAGCTCTCTCCTCCTGCTTCCTCACTGAGACTCCACATAGGCTTATTGTTTACATCAAATCTGTGACTCCACATTTGCAAGGCGCCGTTAGTCTGCTCGAGCTAAAGCTAATACACGTTTTTCCCCATGTTAGTTAGAGATAATAAGCCAGCGGTTTTATTACAGTGCTAACAAGCCACTCTAACACCCAGCACACAACCACACTATCCCGCTAACCATCAAATAGAGGGAGGAAAAGGTCACGTGTAAATGAGAACGGATCCATATCGCAATTGTATCTTCGGAAAACTCTTTGAGAAGGGAACACGGCTGCCATCTCGCTCTACCACCAAGGTGCTTGAATTGAGATACAAAGTTAAGATAATACTTTGTTTCGATTTTCTGTGTACTTAGAGTTCGTCAGTATGCAAGTACAGGTAGGTGGGAGAACTGTTATCACTTTTTTGCCATTTTCCTCACCTATATCTCCTTACAAGCACACCCATCCCTGCTTACCTTACCTTACCTATTTGACACATATGTGCCATGTTCCCTTCCATGCATGTGCTCATAAACAACACCTTTGGTGGAACCCATATACTGTACTGCATAGTGGAATAAACCTATAAAAGTTGTGAACACAAACACACACACACAGACACACACACAGATACATAATAGCATAGAGCCAACACTGCACTACCTCACTATCCTAGAATTCCCCTCGAGGCGTGTGCCCGCGGATGATATGTATACAAAACAAACCAAATGTACGCTTTCAACAAGATATTTAACATATGCCAAATCATTGAAAAGTGATGCTTAATGTTTCTTTCTCTCCCCCACACAAGCTTTGTCCACTAGGCAGGAAATGGAAGGAAGCGATCCAAAGTAGTACGATCTGAACATGTCCAATAAGAAACATTCATTTTGATTTTCCATTGAACACTGTTTTGCTACGGTGTGTCCTAATGAACATGGCCTTACATTTCTTTTTCTGACGTTCTCTCTTATCTCCCTCTGACAATGATGGGCAGCCATGCTTCCTATACCATGGTCATACACCAACATGAAAAACATACAGAAATAAACCTGAAGGTGGTGCACACACACACACACACACACACACACACACACACACACACACACACACGCAAACACACGCATGCACACACATATTTACAACTAGCTCTCACAGTCTCACGTCAGAATTAATGTTCATCCATGTTTTTCGAATGTCAAATTATCATTATTTTTTTAGAAGCGTTTAAGGTTAAGTTTAGGCATTGACTCATTTTTTTAAGGTTAGGCATTTACTCCGAATGGTTAAGGTAAGGTTTAAGGTTTGGGATTGACTTAAAAGAAAAAGTATCAAAAACAACTTTCTATCGCTGGATTCGAACATGCAACCTTTGACACCAGAGACAAATGCTCACAGCCATCCACCACGCCCTGTCAAAACCAAAACCTACTTGAAGGTATAGCGCTCCCTGTTACCCCTAGTGGCCAATTTCCCCGTCATCTCCCGACTTCCTCAGGCATGGATGGACGTCGAATCCTGACTTGTATCTCGGGTGACCTGACTGGAAATGCAGTGACGAAAATGTACACACACACACAAAGGTTCACACAAAGGTAGAGAGGGGTTCTCGCTCTACACACCATCTCTTACTCCTTTTTCCCTTGCTCTTCTCTTCCTCATTTTTACTTATCCTCTCCCTCATCCATCTCTCTATCTCTCTCCCACATGCTCTTTCTCATTCAGCCTCTCTCTTTCTGTCTTTCCCATTCTTTCCTTCCCTCTCTCTCAGTAGGAAAATAGGAAGTGCTATTCATGCTGGTAATTACATGTCTCTCTTTTGTTATGGTGGCATATTATTTTCCCTTAATGGATGGACAAATTATATAACTACCTCTTTATGGAAATAATAATGGTGTAGGACAGCAGAGAGAGCTGGCAGTGGAGCATATCAGTGTCTGTCTCTCTCTCACGCACATACACAACCACACAAAAACACATACACACACAAACAGAGGCACAACACCAGCCCAGTGACACCGAAAACACACATACTCTCTCTCTCTCTCTTTCTCTCTCTCTCTCTCTCTCTCTCTCTTTCTCACACACACACACACACATTAACCTCACCATTCAAAAAAATAGAAAATAGGCCATGGTGATATTCTGATGCAGGGGTTATGCCCATTTTTACAGCATATTTTATTCATCTGTTGTTTGCAAAATGCTGTATAAAATATAGATGGTCTACACTACTCTGACTGCCAGGGCAAGGAGACAGGAGACAGGAGAGAGCACAGGAGGACGGGTTCCCAGCCACACACAGGATCACATAGTGTATATGGTTGAATGGATGGATGGAAGTATGGATAAAGGGATGAATGGAAGACAGACGGATGCATGGCTGCATGGATAGATGGATAGCAAATTTACCATAATTGATTGGAAACAGCTGGGGTTTTCCCATGGGAGTGAGAATTAAATGTATCAATTAGCTTTTTTGCTTTGCTCTTATCATATTTACCACACGAGGGTTAACATGTAAATGGCAGCACATTGTTTTTTTCACACAAACTAGCCCTCAGTGCAGAAAGATGAATGGGGGAAAGAGATAGAGACAGCATTACATATCTGGGCATGAAAATGTTTTCAAGTTGCCAAGTTCATTAGCAATCATCTAACAATCACCCATGTAATGAATTTTCTGAACTATGCTCCTGATGGTGCAGTTACATCCACTTTTTAGAAAATGTTTGTTTTTGTCAAAACTGTATGCCTGTTTTCCTCTGTAGAAAATAGCAAAGACAAACATTTACAATAGGGATAGAGAAAAGAGAAGCGTAAAGGCTGAAGCGTACAAACAGAGATGGCTTCCTCAGCAACGCAGCGCTCCCACTATTGGAGCACGGCATGATGGAAAGTGACAGCAGCGCCCGGGGCGGCCACGGAGAGGGCGGAGTCTAAGAAAAGAGCCAGGAGGGGTGAGCTGTGCTGCTTCATCAGTGTGTGGATGCGCACTCACACACTGTACACACACACACCCAAACACACACACTGTACACACACACCCAAACACACACTCACTGTACACACACACACCCAAACACACACACTCACTGTACACACACACCCAAACACACACACTGTACACACACACCCAAACCCACACACTGTACACCCACACCCAAACACACACACTGTACACACACACACCCAAACACACACACACATACCCAAGTACACACACACCCAAACACACACTCACTGTACACACACACCCAAACACACA
This sequence comes from Oncorhynchus mykiss, assembly GCF_013265735.2. NCBI lineage: Eukaryota > Metazoa > Chordata > Actinopteri > Salmoniformes > Salmonidae > Oncorhynchus > Oncorhynchus mykiss. The sequence continues at coordinate 47,808,241 of NC_048575.1, forward strand.
CACTGTACACACACACCCAAACACACACTCACTGTACACACACACCCAAACACACACTCACTGTACACACACACCCAAACACACACTCACTGTACACACACACCCAAACACACACACTGTACACACACATCCAAACACACAAACACACACACTGTACATACATACCCAAACACACTCACTGTACACACACACACACCCAAACACACACTCACTGTACACACACACCCAAACACACACTCACTGTACACACACACCCAAACACACACACTGTACACACTGTACACAGCCAAACACACTGTACACACACACTGTACACACACACTGTACACACCCACCCAAATACACTGTACACACACACACACACTGTACACACACACACACACCCAAACACACACTGTACACACACACACTGTACACACACACCCAAACACACAGGACCAAGCAGACACACACCCAAACACACAAGGTACACACACACCCAAACACACACTCACTGTACACACACCCCCAAACACACACACTGTACACACACACACACCCAAAAACACTGTACACAGACCCAAACACACACACACTGTACACACACACCCAAACACAAACACACACACTGTACACACACACACACTGTACACACACACCCAAACACACACACTGTACGCACACACTGTACACACACACTGTACACACACACCCAAACACACACACACACAAACCCAAACATGCTACACACACACACACACTCTCAAACACACTGTACGCACTCACCCAAACACACACACACACACACACACACACACACACACACACACACACACACACACACAAACCTGTCACATGCACATATTTCCTCATCCAACCAGAGAGTAGAGTAGAAGGTGCTCTGACAGTAAGCCACAGGGACGGGCCAGAGGAACATATCTGACACAGTGGCAGACAGGGCAACACCCCGGCCAAGGTGAGGTCATCCCAAGGACCACTGGGGGATTGAAGGTCACAGGATACAGGGAAGAACCAACCACAGGGCACTGGGGGCATCGCCAGGATTCTACAGATACCTCAGGCTCATAGGGGCTAGAGAGTCTAAGCAGACATCACTCTCATGGAGGGAACAGAGTAATATTTTCTCTATTTATACACATCACAGGGATTTTATGTTATGTTTATGTTGCACCAGTTGTTGATTTGATCAAATAAATGACACGGAGGCATGTTACAGGGCAGTTCCGCCACTTTTCGGCCTCATATTATCTCCAGCATCATACCAGTGTCTTCATATGTGAAAAGAGCGTGTTTTATTGATCTGTGGTTAAAAAAATCGGAATTAATTATTCTCTGCAACATCATAGGGTAGAATTCAAAGTAAACACCTACAGCATGTTTTTAGCCAGAGGGAGGGTCACCAAGAATTGATGATGTCATAGCCTTCTGGAAAAAACAGCATAGACCAGCATACATTTCAAGCTGGTCCATGCTGGTCAGTGTGGTTGGATGCTGGTCAAGCTGGTCTGATCAGCATGGTCTAACTGGTTCTGCTGACTGACCAGCTTTAGAAGGGTTTTCGCCTTCAATGTGTTTTTGCTGGTGACCAGCCTTCACTGGTGACCAGCCTTTCCACCCCCCCCCCCCAAGTTTTACCCCTTACCCCCCAGTTGGTAGTTACAGTCTTGTCCCACTGCTGCAACTCCTGTACGGACTCGGGAGAGGCATGTATCCTCTGAAAAACAACACGTCGAGCCGCACTGCTCGCTTAACACAGAAGCCAGCCGCACCAATGTGTTGAAGGAAGCACCATACAGCTGACGACCTGAAGTCATCTTGCATACGCCCAGCTGCCACAAGAAGTCACTAGAGTGCAATGCGACAAGGACATCCTAGCCGGCCACACCCTCCCCTAACTCAGATGATGCTGGGCCAATTGTGCGCCCTGTCATTTGTCCCTATGGGGGAACCCTTTTGGGTGACACGTAGAACCCTTTAATTAGTCCCTGTAATGGAACATTATTTTGTTCCATTTAGAACCGTCTCATGAAGAACCCTCTGGTTCCAGGTAGAACCAATGACAGGTTTTAGAGTTATACAGGATACTTCAGATATGCTTATTTTGTTAATATTGCTTGTAATTGTAATTTGGTAAGTAAGTTACCAGCTACTGAGTTGCAGAAAAAATACAGTATTTTTGCAGTTGAATTAAGGTCTTAATGTTGAAAAATGACTTGTTGTTGTTTACCTTACTTTCACTGCACTTTAAAAAGTAGATGGGGGCAATGTGCTGGGGGGGGGGGGGGGGGGGGATAATTAGCATATTTGGGGGCATGGTCTAAAATATGTTGTATTTGTGCTAACCGTTAGTGGTAGTGTTGTACCAGTTAAAGTGTTTTTATCATTGAGTACCTAATTTGTCAAACTCCCTGTTCTACAATCTTTGTAAGAGCTTGTGCCAATCAAGAGCTGCACTGGTGACTGCATTTTAAAGTAACTTAATGGCAGTTGGTCACTGGGAAGTTCATGTTTAATTTTCAGCAACAATGTAAGCTTGCTGCAAATAGTTATCGTAGAATTCATAGGAACTTACTGTGGCTCACTAACTTGATTGTGTGGCAGGAAGGTCAGCTTGCTGCCAACCAAGAGGTTGAGGCACATATATTGTATCATGCCCCCAAATGTGCTTACGAGTCCCACCGGTACGTTGACCCCACCTACATTTCAAAGTGCACTAATTATTGAACATTATTCATTTTTTTCATCACATTCCCAGTGGGTCAAAAGTTTACATACACTCAACTAGTATTCAGTAGCATTGCCTTTAAATTGTTTAACTTGGGTCAAACATTTTGGGTAGCCTTCAACAAGCTTCCCACAATACGTTGGGTGAATTTTGGCCCATTCCTCCTGACAGAGTTCTGCCCACAAATGTTCTATAGGATTGAGGTCAGGGCTTTGTGATATCCACTCCAATACCTTGACTTTGTTGTCCTTAAGTCATTTTTCCACAACTTTGGAAGTATGCTTGGGGTCATTGTCCATCTGGAAGATCCATTTGCGACCAAGCTCTAACAAGACTGATGTCTTGAGATGTTGCTTCAATATATCCACATAATTTTCCTGCCTCATGATGCCATCTATTTTGTGAAGTGCACCACTCTCTCCTGCAGCAAAGCACGCCCACAACATGATGCTGCCAACCTCGTGCTTCTCGGTTGGGATGGTGTTCTTCGGCTTACCTCCCCCTTTTTCCTCCAAACATAATGATGATCATTATGGCCACACAGTTCTATTTTTGTTTCATCAGACCAGAGGACATTTCTCCAAAAAGTACGATCTTTGTCCCCATGTGGTAGCTGCAAACCGTAGCCTGGCTTTTTTTATGGCAGATGCGGAGCAATGGCTTCTTCCTTGCTGAGCGGCCTTTCAGGTTATGTCGATATAGGACTCGTTTTACTGTGGATATAGATACTTTTGTACCTGTTTCCTCCAGCATCTTCACGAGGTCCTTTGCTGTTGTTCTGGGATTGATTTGCACTTTTCGCACCAAAGTACGTTCATCTCTAGGAGACAGAACCCGTCTCCTCCCTGAGCGGTATGACGGCTGCGTGGTCCCATGGTGTTTATACTTGAGTACTATTGTTTGTAGAGACGAACATGGTACCTCCAGGCGTTTGGAAATGGCTCCCAAGGATGAACCAGACTTGTGGAGGTCTACAATTTTTTTTCTGAGGTCTGGAATGATTTATTGAATTTCCCATGATGTCAAGCAAAGAGGCACTGAGTTTGAAGGTAGGCCTTGAAATACATCCACAGGTACACCTCCAATTGACTCGAATGCTGTCAAGTAGCCTATCAGAAGCTTCTAAAGCCATGACATAATTCTTTTAATTTTCTAAGCTGTTTAAAGGCACAGTCAACTTAGTGTATGTTAACTTCTGACCCACTGGAATTGTGATACAGTGAATTATAATTGAAATAATGTCTCTAAACTATTTTTGGAAAAATCACTTGTGTCATGCACAATGTAGTCCTAACCAACTTGCCAAAACTATAGTTTGTTAACAAGAAATGTGTGGAGTAGTTGAAAAACCTAAATGTATGTAAACTTCCAACTGTGGCATACATTTTTCTAAACTAATCCAATGGAGGCTGGTCACAATGGAGGCTGTTCACCAGCTAAAACACAACGAAGGATAGTCACCTGCCTATGCTGGTCTATGCTGTTTAAAAAAAATCTTAGTCGTGTTGAACTTTTTAACAAAATATTATTTTCTACAAAAAGTAGAAATGCACCGTTTTCACATATGTAGACACCGGTATTGTGCTGGAGATAATGAAAATGGGGTTGAAAACCACTACCTATTATGTAGAAGCTACGAGAAAGTGAGAAAGATATGTTAAGAATAATCTCATCTTTAACCTACAGCTTTTCTCAAAGTATCTAAGAGTTAATTAAAAAAAATAGACCAAGAAGAGATTGCAGAGACGCAAAAGCCATATATAGTAAAAATATCAAGAGGAGATGAACATATCTACAACTCAGTTAGCAGACAGAGCAGTGGAAGTACTCCATGGTCTTCATTCCATTGGACATACAATCCTTCCCAGGCCTCATCCAATTGGATAGAGGAGCATTCTGATTATCAATCATCAATTTGTTGATCACCTACACTGGATGAGATATTAACAGACTACATAACGACCAACACGTCATTCTAGCAGACCTGTGTCTACTTCACAAGAAAAAAGAGGCTGGTCTCTGTTCAATTTGGACTATTGGACTACGGATCATCGGCTCCTCCAGTTGGTTTTAGTAATACATGCGTACTCTATGACAAGACAATCCACTAACGGTTGTCCATTCACAGCAGTTCCTGCCCTCACAGCAAAATAACTGCCGTTTGCTGGGATGTACACGATCTCAAACTCAGACTTGCCATTGTTTCATCAAACTACCAGGCTCTCCGTCTCGAGATCAGGAATGGATCTGTGATGCAGTCTGGAGCGCTCTCTTGATTTTCCACCCCGGAGACCTTTCGCATATGAGGCTGTCTGCCCACGATTCTGCCTGGAATCTTCAAAGGGCTGTCCCATGTAAAGAGACTATCTTTTCTGTGTGTCACAGTGTTACAATTCCCCACGTCTATCTACCACATTCGGTGACCTGATTCATCTTGAGGAATTGTCCATTGAGAACTGCAGGCTTTCTGTGACCCCACTGAATGCATTGGGAGGGATCCCTCTTCTGAAGCAACTCACAGACAACACCTGTACACAGGCGTGCTCTGATTTGTTATGTAGCATAGTCATTGACGATCCTGGACTTTAATTCAGATTGGACAGTCATTTTGAGACAACAAAACTGTTCTGACACAAACAGAGCTGTTCTTGAGCTTCCTTATTTCTATCATCTTCAAGATTTCTTTACTTCCATAAAGTACACTGTTTAGAAAAAGGAGCATTGAAATTCTTTGAAAACACATCTCTTTCTTTGCCTGACAATGATGAGCTACAGACACAACTTCTGCAGTCTGGTATCAGCAGACTGCGTAATTTTGTGTTCAAAAATATTGATTTTTAATATGTTTGCGAGACTTCAAACTATCAATCATACAAGTTGATATAAGTAGCCATAAAACTGGGAACTACTCAGTCTGCTATGAGAAATTGTCAGGGGAGTGAGGTGCTCAGCCTCAGCATCTGTAATAGTGATAAAGTTATAGACAATTTGAGCATGATCCATTTCTTTAAGAATCTCACCCATTTGTCAGTCACATTGTACAGAAGTTATCTCTGAGCTCAGTGAGCTTTGTGACACTCATAAGGGTCCAATCATATGGCTAAAGAGACTTTCCTTGAGTAGATTTCACATGACAAATATCTCCTCAGAGCAGTTCTGTTGCTTGAAAATCTGGAACATCTGGGTCTAGGATCCAATGACATTACTAATATTTCTGACTTTATATTTAAGGGACTTGGTAAATTGAGGTTCCTAGATTTAAGTTGTTACAAGATCTCTCAGTTTACAAAGAACACTTTCTTTGGCCTGCACGACATAGAGATCTTATCACGGGAACTAAACTCACTCCTACACATCGAAGCTTCTGCGCTTATTCAGCTCACTTCACTGAAGAACATAGATTTAAGGGACATTCACCATCCAGCCAGCCAGTGGGAGGTGTATGACTTTAAATCTGATGCTCATATTTGGTGTCTTCCCTTTGGGATTGATGCACAAGAACATTACCTCCTTTTTTGATTGTCTCAACATCATCATCAGCAGGAACAGTACCCCAGAACCAGGCTTGGCCTTCAGCTCCGTGCCCAATATGTGTCATTCCAGTACTGCTGGAGGCCATTCTTCAAGTCCGTCGTCAGCCTCACAACCATAGCGGAGCACCTCCTGTGTGGATCTCACTTCGGTGCACAGTAGTTCCCCTCCCTGGAGTGTTTTGACTTACAGTCTATGCTCTGGCAGACTAACCTGAATACAGTTGTGCAGCTGAGGTATCTTAAGCTGAAATGGGTGGACCTCATCCTGCATCTAAGGCTAGCTATCATGTTCCGCAACCTGACCGGGCTGGAGAGCCTGAACCTCATATCCTGTCAGATCCTCACTCTAGAGGAGGAACTAGGCAGAGACCTGCACTCCCTCAGGCAGCTGTTTATCAAAGTCGAAGAGGAGTTCAGTGTGTTGGAGGACTTCCCAGAGCCCCTGACCAGCCTGATTTGCCTGTTGATTTTAAAGACCTCGTCTGCACTGCAGATGTGAAGACACCTGGAAGACACATCATCTGGCACCCCAATAAGGTTGATCTCACCTGCAATTATGAGCCCACAGTTCCCTGGATGTGGGCTTTGTCCTGTTCATCTTCACCTCCCTGGGCCTGTTCCATCAGCTGGCTGGGGACTACTTGCCGGCATGCTGCCATAGCGTCCATGGTTGGCTGGGGGAGACGGTGCAGAAGCCCAACCCCAGAGGGCACCACCACTATGATGCCTTTGTGTCATACAGTGGTAGAGATGAGCGCTGGCTGGTGGAGCAGCTGCAGCCGGGCCTGGAGCTGAGGGGGCCTCCCTTCCTGCATCTCTGTCTGCATAGCAGGGGCTTCCAGATGGAAAGGGACATTGTGGACAATATCACAGCCTCTATGGCAGCCGCCACACCCTGTGTGTGGTGAGTCGTCACTACCTTCCACAGTAACTGGTGCTCTCTGGTGCTGCGACTGTCCACCTTCAATCTGCTGGTGGAGCACAGGGACAACCTCATCCTGGTCTTCCCGGAGGACATCCCCCCTCACCAGCTGTCTGCCCACCACCACTTGACCAGCCTGGACAAGACCAGGACCTACCTGGACTTGCAGCAGCGTAAAGGAGGGGTCTGGGTAGCCCTTTGATTAGCTGTTCAGGAGTATTATGGCTTGGGGGTAGAAGCTTTTAAGAAACCTCTTGGACCTAGACTTGGTGCTCCGGTACCGCTTGCCGTGCCATAGCAGAGTGAATAGTCTATGACTAGGGTGGCTGAGGTATTTTAGGGCCTTCCTCTGATACCGCCTGGTATAGAGGTCCTGGATGGCGGGAAGCTTGGCCCCAGTGATGTACTGGGCCGTACGCCCTACCCTCTGTGGTGTCTTGCGGTCGGAGGCCGAGCATTTGCCATACCAGGCAGTGATGCAACCAGTCAGGATGCTCTCGGTGGTGTAGCTGTAGAACCTTTGGAGGATCTGAGGACTCATGCCAAATCTTTTCAGTCTCCTGAGGGGGAATAGGCTTTGTAGTGCCTTCTTCACAACTGTCATGGTGTGTTTGGACCATGATAGTTTGTTAGTGATGGGGACACCAAGGAGCTTGAAGCTCTCAACCTACTCCAAAACAGCACCGTCGATGAGAATGGGGATGTGCTCGGTCCTCCTTTTCCTGTAGTCCACAATCATCTCCTTTGTTTTGATCACGTTGAGGGAGAGGTTGTTGTCCTGATACCACACAACCAGGTCTCTGACCTCCTCCCTATAGGTCGTCTCATCGTTGTTGATGATCAGGCCTACCACTGTTGTGTCATCGGCAAACTTAATGATGGTGTTGGAGTCGTACCTGGCCATACAGTCATGAGTGAACAGGGAGTACAGGAGAGGACTGAGCACGCACCCCTGAGGGGCCCCCGTGTTGAGGATCAGTGTGGCGGATGTGCTGTTACCTACTCTTCCCACCTGACTCAGTCAGGAACAGGTTGAAAATGTCAGTTAATATACTTGCCAGTTGGTCAATGCATGCTCGGAGCACACGTCCTGGTAATCCATCTGGCCCTGCGGCCTTGTGAATGTTGACCTGTCTAAAGGTCTTACTCACATCGGCTACGGAGAGCGTGATCACACAGTCGTCCAGAACAAATGATGCTCTCATGCATTACTTGCTTCAGTGTTACTTGCCTCAAAGTGAGCATATAAGTAATTTAGCTTGTCTGGTAGGCTCGTGTCACTGGGCAGCCCGCGGCTGTGCTTCCCTTTGTAGTCTGTAATAGTTTGCAATCCCTGCCACATCCGACGAGCGTTGGAGACGGTGTAGTATGATTCAAATCTTAGTCCTTTATTGACACTTTGCCTGTTTGATGGTTTGTCGGAGGGCATAGCGAGATTTCTTATAAGCTTCCGGGTTAGAGTCCCGCTCCTTGAAAGCAGCAGCTTTACCCTTTTGCTCAGTGTGGATGTTGCCTGTAATCCATGGCTTCTTCAGTCTGTGCTAGCAAAGCTTAGCATCTGCTTCATCTGACTACTTTCTTATTGACCGAGTCACTGGTGCTTCCTGCTTTAGTTATTGTTTGTAAGCAGGGATCAGGAGGATAGAATTATGGACAGATTTGCCAAATGGAGTGCGAGGGAGAGCTTTGTATGCATCTCTGTGTGTGGAATCAAGGTGGTCTAGAGTTTCTTTCCCTCTGGTTGCACATTTAACATGCTGGTAGATATTAGGTAAAACGGATTTGAGCTTCCCTGTATTAAAGTCCCCGGCCACTAGGCGCGCCGCCTCTGGATGAACGTTTTCCTGTTTGCTTATGGCCCTATAAAGCTCATTGAGTGCGGTCTTATTGCCAGCATCGGTTTGTGAAGGTATGTAGACAGCTACGAAAAATACAGAAGAAAACTATGTTTGTAAATAGTGTGGTCTACAGTTTATCATGAGCTACTCTACCTCAGGCAAGCAAAACCTCAAGACTTCCTTGGATTTGTGCACCAGCTGTTGTTTACAAATATACATAGACCGCCACTACACAACATGATGCTGCCACCACCATGCTTCACCGTAGGGATGGTGTCAGGTTTCCTTCAGATTTGACTCTTGGCATTCAGGCCAAAGAGTTCAATCTTGGTTTCATCAGACCAGAGAATCTTGTTTTTCATGGTCTGAGAGTCTTTAGGTGCCTTTTGGCAAAGTCCAAGTGGGCTGTCATGTTCCTTTTACTGAGGAGTGGCTTTCACCTGGCCACTCTACCATAAAGGCCTGATTGGTGGAGTACTGCAGAGTTGGTTGTCCTTCTGGAAGGTTCTCCACAGAGGAACCCTGGAGCTCTATAAAAGTGACCATTGGGTACATGGTCACCTCCCAAAGCCCTCATTGCTCAGTTTGGCCGGGTGGCTAGCTTTAGGAAGAGTCTTGGTGGTTCCAAACTTCTTCAATTTAAGAATGATGGAGGCTACTGTGTTCCTGGGGACCTTCAATGCTGCAGAAATGTTTTGGTCCCCTTCCCCAGATCTGTGCAATCCTGTCTCGGCGCTCTGGGGATAAATCTTTCGACCTCATGGCTTGATTTTTGCATTGACATTCATTGTCAAATGTGGGACCTTAAATATACAGGTGTGTGCCTTTCCAAATCAAGTCCAATGAATTTCATCAAACTTGTGAGGCTCTCCATGGTCATTAGTTTCTCATTCAACATACAGTATTTTCTGCTACTCAATCCTGTTTAAAACCCCTTTCTTCCTAACTATTTTACATTCTCTGAGAGCAACCAGAAATGTTTCCTTGGCCAAATATTTCCAATTGCTCGTTCAGTGCAACGGACCACAGGGGTGTAGTGCTGCCGGAGCTTCTCACAATGGTGTTCATTTAGTAAAGTTACATCAACGCTGAATCAATCAATGTCTTGGAAGATCACCAAATGATTCATTAGTATTCTACATAACATAACCAAATATAATAGTATAGTATAACATTACTGTTACACCAAAAACACCACCTTTCACTTTTGAGATTTTTGGAAGGTTAGCTGAATAGTGAAAGAAAATGCTAATTCGACCAAAACTCTACAGCACCACTAGGCAGAATGTGCTTTGAGTGAAACAGAATATACAGTAAGGCCTTCAGTGCCTTCAAAAAGTATTCCCACCGCTTGACCTTTCCCATGTTTTGTTGTGTTACAGTTGGATTAAAATGGATTTAACTGTCATTTTTGGTCAACGATCTACACAAATTACTCTGTAATGTAAAAGTGTAAGAAAAATTCTAACATTTGCAAAAACAGTATGAAAAATATAATATATCTTGATTAGAGAAGTATTTAGTCCACCTGAGTTAGTACCTGAGTTACCTGAGTTAGTTTAGTCCACATGTTAGAATCACCTTCAGCTTCAGCTGCAATCACTGTAATCAGCTGTGAGTCTTTCTGGGTAAGTCTCTAAGGGTTTTGTAAAATGATTACACATTTCTATTTTTCTGTGTGTAGGCCAGTGACAAGCATTGTAAATTTAATAAATTGTAAATTCAGGCTGTAACAACAAAATGCGGAAAAAGTCAAAGGGTGTAAATACTTTCTGAAGGCCCTGTGTATAGTTTATTAACACCATCTACATAATCTGCTCACGAAACAGTCATTCAAGAAGATCTAAATGCATAGTCCCCTGAAACTGATTGACATCAAATGATTGGGATGCTGTCACGACTCCCACCGAAGGTGGCTCCTCTTCCTGTTCGGCAGCGCTCGCGGTCATCGTCACCGGTCTACTAACTGCCACCGATCCCTTTTCCCTTTTCTGTTGGTTTTGTCTTATTGGTTACACCTGTTTCTTGTTTAGGTTTTTAGTTGGGCTATTTAAGTCGGTAAGGCCCGCCTGCTCTTTGTGCGGGCTAATAATCTTTCCTCTGTGTATGTTTGTGGTAGTGCGTTTCCCATTGTTTTTCCTCCGGACTGGTTGGGTCCTGGTTTTGGGCCGGTCTTGTATGTGCGCCCGGTATTGGCGTGACCATTTTTCTCTGTGCCGGAATAAAACATTGTTCTGTACCTTCTGCTTCCTGTGCCTGACTCCGCACCCACTACGCCTAAAGTGCGTTACAGAAGCCCGCTCCAAGAATGGAGTCAGCAGGAGCAGCGGCTACCCCCTTCCATCGATGGAGGAACGTCCTCCATCATACGTCCTCCATCATACGAACATCCTCCATCGGATTGGGTCGGCGATGGACCAGATGATGGAGAGAATGGACCGATGGGAGAGGAGTGGTCTTCCCACCTCACCTTCAGCTCCTCCGACAATTCAACCCACTCCTCCGGCGGCGTCCGGCTCCAGCGCACTTCGTCTTGCACCCCCGAGGGAGTACGATGGAGCGGTGGCTGGGTGCCAGGGTTTTTTGCTCCAGCTCGACTCGAGTTGTACCTGGCTACCGTGAGGCCGACTCCCTCGGGCGAGAGTGTGAGCGTCCTCGTCTCCTGCCTGACGGGCCGAGCCCTGGAGTGGGCCAACGCTGTTTGGAATGGCCCAGACTTGGCTAGGGACAACTGGATAGTTCCACCTTAGGCAGGAGACGAGGAGCGCGCAGGACTTCGCGCTGGAGTTCCGGACCTTGGCCGCTGGGGCCGGGTGGAATGACAGGGCCCTGATGGACCACTACCGGTGCAGCCTCCGGGAGGACGTCCGCAGGGAGCTAGCTTGTCGGGACGCCACTCTCTCCCTCGACAAACTCATAAACATGTCGATCCGGCTGGACAATCTGCTGGCTGCCCGCGGGCGTTCAGAAAGGGCCCTGTCAGTTCCACCTCCTGGCCCTCCCGCTCCCATACCTATGGAGTTAGGGGAGGCCGCATCGAGGGGTACCGGAGGAGGAGGCTCCTCCTGCACCAGCTGTGGTCGGAGAGGACACACTTCTGACCGGTGCTGGAGGATCCCGTCTGGGAGTTGAGAGGGCAGGCAGAACACTTCTCGGTGACCCCAGGTGTGTCAGCATCAAACTCACCCAGAGCTCGCTGTTGGTCACATGTTTGTATTATTTTTTTTCTGAGTTTTCTCCCTCTCTCCAGCATAAGGCGCTAGTCGATTCAGGCGCAGCTGGGAACTTTATGGATCGCGGACTCGCCCGTAAGCTGGGGATTCCACTTGCGCCGATAGACCATTAGGGTCAGGGCTGGTCAGGGAGACCATGGTTCCACTGGACCTGGTAAAGCAGGGGGATCATAGGGAGGGGATTAGTCTCTTCCTTATCGATTCACCTGTGTTTCCAGTGGTGCTGGGGGTTCCCTGGCTGGCCAGTCACAATCCCAGGATTTTATGGAAACAGGGGGCTCTCCAGGGGTGGTCAGAGGAGTTTTCAGGTAGGTGTATGGGAGTTTCCATCGGTGCCACGCCGGTGGAGAGTCCAGACCAGGTTTCCACTGTGCGCATTCCCTCTGAGTATGCCAATTTGGCTTTCTGTAAGAAGAGGGCGACCAAATTACCACCTCATCGATAGGAGGATTGTGCGATAAACCTCCAGTTAAACGCTGAACTTCCAAGGAGTCACGTGTACCCATTGTCACAGGAGGAGACGTTGGCTTTGGAGACATATGTCACGGAATCTCTGGGACAGGGGTACATTCGGCCCTCCACGTCACCTGCCTCCTCGAGTTTCTTTTTTGTGAAAAAAAGGAGGGAGGTCTGCGTCCGTGCATTGATTATCGAGGTCTCAATTCCATCACAGTGGGGTTTAGTTACCCGCTACTTCTCATCGCTACGGCGGTGGAATCACTTCAATGAGCGTGTTTTTTCACGGAACTGGACCTCAGGAGCACGTCTAATCTGGTGCGTATTCGGGATGGAGACGAGTGGAAAACCGCGTTTAGTACCACATCTGGCCATTATGAGTACCTCGTCATGCCGTATGGGTTAAAGAATACTCCAGACATCTTTCAATCCTTTGTAGGCGAGATTCTCAGAGACAGGGTGTGGTGGTGTATATTGTTGATATCCTGATCTATTCCGCCACACGCGCCGCGCATGTGTCTCTTGTGCGCAAGGTGCTTGGGCGACTGCTGGAGCATGACCTATACGTTAAGGCTGAGAAATGTGTGTTCTCCAAACGAGCCGTCTCCTTCCTGGGTTATCGCATTTCCACCTCGGGGGTGGTGATGGAGTGTGACCGCGTTAAGGCCGTGCGTAATTGGCCGTCTCCAACCACGGTAAAGGAGGTGCAGCGTTTTTCTTTTTTAAAGGAGGTGCAGCGGTTTTTAGGGTTTGCCAATTATTACCGGAGGTTTATCCGCTGGCGTGTTTACGGTGGTCGGCAGAGGCGGACAGAGCTTTCAATCGGTTGAAGGCGCTGTTCACTGATGCTCCCGTGTTGGCACATCCGGACCCCTCTTTAGCGTTCATAGTGGAGGTGGACGCGTCCGAGGCTGGGGTTGGAGTCGTGCTATCACAGTGCTCGGGCACGCCACCGAAGCTCCGCCCTTCGGTCCGGCTGAGCGAAACTATGATGTGGGGGACCGGGAATTGTTAGCTGTGGTAAAGGCCCTGAAGGTATGGAGACACTGGCTTGAGGGGGCCAAGCACCCTTTCCTCATCTGGACTGACCACCGTAATCTGGAGTATATCCGGGCAGCGAGGAGACTGAATCCTCATCAGGCAAGGTGGGCCATGTTTTTCACCAGATTTAGGTTTACGATCTCATATAGACCAGGTTCCCTGAACATGAAGGCCGACGCCCTATCCCGTCTCTACGACACAGACGATCGGCCCATCGATCCTATTCCCATCCTTCCAGCTTCTAGACTGGTGGCACCGGTGGTATGAGAGGTGGACACGGACATTGAGTGGGCATTACGGTTGAAACCTGAGCCTCCACAGTGTCCTACAGGTCTTAAGTACGTGCCGCTTGGTGTTTGTGATCAATTGATTCGTTGGGCTCACACGCTACCCTCTTCGGGTAACCCTGGTGTGGCGAGGACAGTGCGGGGTCTTAGGGGGAAGTACTGGTGGCCCACCTTAGTTAGGGACGTGAGGTTCTATGTCTCTTCCTGTTCGGTGTGCGCTCAGAGTAAGGCTCCTAGGCACCTGCCTAGATGGAAGTTACAGCCCCTCCCTGTTCCACAACGGCCGTGGTCTCATCTGTCAGTGGACTTTCTTACCGATCTTCCCCCATCTCAGGGGAACACCACGATCGTGGTCGTTGTGGATCGGTTTTCTAAGTCCTGCCGTCTCCTCCCGTTTCCCGGTCTCCCTACGGCCCTACAGACTGCAGAGGCCCTATTTACCCACGTCTTCCGGCACTACGGGGTGTCTGAGGACATCGTCTCTGATCGGCGTCCCCAGTTCACGTCCCGAGTGTGGAGGGCATTTATGGAGTGTCTGGGGGTCTCGGTTAGCCTGACCTCTGGTTATCACCCCGAGAGTAATGGGCAGGTTGAGTGAACTAGGAAGTGGCTAGGTTTCTGCGGTCGTATTGCCAGGACCGGCCAGGAGAATGGGCGAGGTACGTCCCATGGGAAGAGGTGCCCCAGAACTCACTCTGCCACTCCTCCACGAACATGTCACCATTTCAATTCGTGTTGGGCTACCAGCCGGTCCTGGCACCGTGGCATCAGAGTCAGACCGAGGCTCTTGCGGTGGAGGAGTGGGTGCAGCGCTCTAAGGAGACCTGGAGGGCCATCCAGGAATCCCTCAAGCAAGCTGGTGGACGGCAGAAGAGGAGCGCTGACCGCCACCGCAGTGAGGCCCCAGTGTTCGCACCAGGGGACAGGGTCTGGCTCTCGACCGAAACCTGCCCCTCTGCATCTGAGCATCCATTTCAAACACCTTTTCAAATAGAAAGGGAGTTCAAATAGGTTCAGGCACCAAGAGATACTGAACTAGTCAGAGAAAATAAGTCACAGACAAGACAACAGCATATTAAATGAAGTGGTACAGGAAGTTACAAGTATAGCTACAGATGTTTACTAAAGTAGAAATGTTTCTGAAATACAATATTTTGCTGTGTCTTGTGCATGTGTGCATCTGTGTGAATGTGTATAAATGTTTGCATGTACAGTATAAGGTTGTATGAATAAGCTAAGGTAGTTGTCTGAGGTATAGAGCTCTTATTTACAAGTGGACATAAACTACAGAGGAACTTTTAATCAAGAACCTTTAATGACAATGCTAATTAGCTTACGCTAAATAGACACAATCCAATTTCTGCACGATCAGTGTGTGTGTGTGTGTGTGTGTTGGTTATTAACCTCACCCACAGCAATGTGTTTCTAGTTGGGATGCTTGTATTGTTTTTGAGGATGTAGTACCTTTCATATACAAAAGAATGTGGGCACCCCTTCAAATGAATGGATTCGGCTATTTCAACCATACCCGTTGCTGACAGGTGCATAAAATCGAGCACACCGCTGTGTAATCTCCATAAACAAACATTGGCAGTAGATCGTCTGTCGTCGGTTGCAACACTCACTACCGAGTTCCAAACTTTCTCTGTTTGTCGGGAGCATCATGAAATGGATTTCAATGGCTGAACAGGCGCACACAAGCCTAAGATCACTATGCGCAATGCCAAGTGTCGGCTGGAGTGGTGTAAGCACACCGCCATTGGACTCTGGAGCAGTGGAAACGCGTTCTCTGGAGTGATGAATCACGCTTGTCTATCTGATGGACAAATCTGAGTTTGGCAGATGTCAGGAGAACGCTACCTGCCCCATTGCATAGTGCCAACTGTAAAGTTTCGTGGAGGGGGAAGAATGGTCTGGGGCTGTTTTTCATGGTTTGGGCTAGGCCCCTTATGTAACGGATGTGAAACGGCTAGCTTAGTTAGCGTGGGCGCTAAATAGCGTTTCAATCAGTGACGTCACTTGCTCTGAGACCTTGAAGTAGTAGTTCCCCTTGCTCTGCAAGGGCAGCGGCTTTTGTGGAGCGATGGGTAACGATGCTTCGAGGGTGACTGTTGATGTGTGCAGAAGGTCCCTGGTTCGCGCCCGGGTATGGGTGAGGGGACGGTCTAAATTTGTACTGTTACATTGGTGCCGTGACCCGGATTACTGGTTGCTGCGGAAAAGAGGAGGAAGGTCAAAAGGGGGGTGAGTGTAACGGATGTGAAACGGCTAGCTTAGTTAGCGTGGGCGCTAAATAGCGTTTCAATCAGTGACGTCACTTGCTCTGAGACCTTGAAGTAGTAGTTCCCCTTGCTCTGCAAGGGCCGCGGCTTTTGTGGAGCGATGGGTAACGATGCTTCGAGGGTGACTGTTGATGTGTGCAGAAGGTCCCTGGTTCGCGCCCGGGTATGGGCGAGGGGACGGTCTAAATTTGTACTGTTACACTTAGTTCCGGTGAAGGGAAATTTTAACGCTACAGCATACAATGACATTCTAGACATTCTAGGTCATGTAGTGTATGTCCTACAGCATTGTTTGTGCCCGTGTCTTACGACTCCCCAAGCTTTCCCACTGGGCAAAAACTGATTGAATCAACGTTGTTTCCACATCATTTCAACCAAACAATGAAATGTGATGATGTTGAATAAACGTGGAAAACTGATTGGATATGCAAAACGTCATCAACGAAAGGGAATTTCGTATTTTTTTTCACACAACTTTTACCTTAAATTCAATAACAGGGTGAAATCTTTTGTTGATTTCACATTGAATTCGTGTTAGTTGACAACTAAACCAAATGTAAATCAGAACTAGACGTTGAACTGACGTCTGTGCCCAGTGGGTTGTTTGTGCTGTGTCTGTTAGGAGTAGTTTTTGTATTTTGCGTTGTCTATGCTGATTGTGTGTGTGGGTGTTACAGTGTGTGAGACTGTGTGAGACTGTGTGTGTTTGTGTGTGTCCTGCAACGTTGTTTCTGTTGTGTCTTCCAATGTGATGCTGTTGCCCTCAGTGAGAGCAGCCCAGCTAGCAGGCCCAGTTCTGTTTTGCTTCCATGTGTCACTCTGAGTCATCAGTCAACTTGTCATCGCCATGGTGACTAAACAGTGACATATGCCCGCTTGTCTGCTCTTTGACGGACACATGAAAGACAGATGCGTAGAGACGGAAACACTTTGTCAAATAAACTCACACCTCGGTATCTGGGTGCCAGTGTGTGTGTGTGGGGGGGGGGGGGGGGGAGGCTGCATCGATGTATGTGTATCTGTGTCATGGGTGTATCTGTGTTTGTGTGTGTCTCTGTGTGCTCATAGAATTAATTCAATTCATAATACTCAGTTTCCCAAAACAGACCACAGACTCCATTTTAACAAAGCAAACGCAATGGTAAATAGGATTGCCAGTTGTAGCGCTATAGGTTCCGGGGGTGTGTCAGAAATATTTTCACTATTACCTCCACCACAATTATCGGTGTACTTGCTGGTGTTGGTGCGAAAGTGCTGGGTTTTGATGAACAAACAAATTGTGGGTGTGTCAAAGTTTAGCCCCTCAATCAGAACGTACTCCAGGGCGAAATATGTGGTTGCCTCAAGTAAGTGTATTCACAGACTCTTATGCATTGCCTTTGGAATCAACTCCATTCCAATGTTAGTCCGTTATAGTTTGTTAAATGGCTTACAGAAATACATTAACTTGAACCGATTTACAGTCCACATTGTTCGAAGCAATTGCATGGCTTTAATAGCATTCACACTGATATAGGGACTGGGCCTACTGTAAATTACTTTATGGCTAAGCATGGACATGCCAAACATTGTCAATAAGCAAGATTCAATTAATTATTGATAAGGCCTATAAAAACATAACAAATAATTATAATCAAATTCTAAACATAGCGAAACTACAACTTGTTTTAAATAGGCTATGTCACACTTACAGGCACCATCGTTTCTCCCTGTGGTCATATAATATTAAAACCACGCAGACTGTGGAAGGTTTTTATGCTCATCCACACTTTTCACAGTAGCTGGGCAAAGATCGAATATAAATGGAAAGGGAGAATGTCCACTTACCGTTACACCACTCCCAAGTAGACCTGTTTTTTTTTTAACATAATCATAACCATCTTACAGATCAGATCGCATTCTTGCATTGCAAGTGCGCCACGGATGTTGTCACTATAAAACCAGGAAGGTGAATCATTCCAATAAGTTTGATTGTAATAAAAGTAAACGAAAAAATAAGCGATCCAACAACAAATCCATGTAACATGTAATGTTATCATAAAACCGCCAGGATAAAAACGACACATATTGCTGTTGAACCATCCTTCATTACAGTAGGCTTCACGATGGGCTTGGGTTCTACATCACGAAGGGTTTTTACACACGTCCAAAACTGTGTCTGTATGGATAACATCATGTGGGCCTGCCTACAATGCAGAGATAAAAAGGGAATGTCAGCTCACTGTTTTACTCCTCTCAAACTTCATATTTTAATAAAGCTTTGGTGATTAAGATTGACAGTCTTAACTACTTCGCTATTGCATTGGGCAGACAAAAACAAAGAGCCTTAATTGAGAGGAGGGGAGGCTATGCTTGGTTTTTCAACAAATTAAACGAAATGGAAAATATTATATATTATATATTTCTACTGTAAATACAGGCACCAAAACACATTAGGCTACTCTTGTTCCATGCGCATATGGGCAGTGTGCATCGTGTCTGGATAGGTTGCGCTTCCGCTGTAAAAATTCATGCCTTAACCAACTGCGTTACTGCTAAAAAAACAGCTTTTGGTTGGTCAGAAATATAATATAAGCGCTGCCTGAAATTAGCACTGTCGATCATATTTTTAAGGACACATCTCAAATATTTCCACCCCGCCCATCTGAGCGCAAGTGAGCTGATATAAGACAGATAAATTGCCAAACCTGGCGTTAGGGCTGGAAAATGCTAATGTAACAGTTTTTTACATGAAATGGACATTTTAAAAATAACGTGTGTTTGACGTTAGTGGCGCCTTAACGGCAACCGGAAGTAGAGCCCCACATGAGTAAACAATGCTGTCTGACACAATTTGTTAATTGTACATTTGCACATACATATGTATCTATTTTCACATATTAAGTTAGCGTATTTTCACATATTAAGTTAGCGTATTTTCACATATTAAGTTAGCGTATTTTCACATAGACGTGTATTTGGACGTATTAAGGCGATGTTAAGTTTACGCATGCTAGCGAGTGGTTAAGGTAAGGGTTAGGGTAACATTAAGAAAACAAAAACATGCCAAAAAAACAAACAAATACCTGGATTCGAACGGCTGCCACTCAGGGAATAGAAGTCCTGGATGTTAAGCCTTCAACCACTATCAAGCTACCAATCTGTTTGCCACTTCCGGTTGACACGTTTAATCTCGCCACTAATATGTTCACAAACACAAACTGAGCTTCCATACAAACAACAACTTGAAACGAAACCACTCACTTAACACAACCTGTCTTAGAATTGATTTCCAGTTCATGTTTGAGTGAATTTCTTCAAACCCCCCCCCCCCATTTTAGAAAAATACTGTGTTTCTTTCAATATGAGACACCAGTACGATTTTTAAAGACAAAAAAAAAAATGACTGAAGATTTGTTGTTTTTGTTAAATCGCCCCAATGTCTGTACCCCTAATGTGAGCACATACAGTGCGAACAGATCAAATGTCACCACTGATCTCTAGTCACCCATATCTTACACTCAGGGCATATTTAGCATTTAAGCCTCCCGAACCAGGACTGCTAACATTTAACGCCAGGGAAGGGACACTGGCGGAGGTGTCCTCAGGCTCTCTGGATGGGCCAAGGGGAAGCTTTAATTCCTGCCATCATGGTTCATTTGTTTCCCAGATTCCCCAACTGAATCCCTGCAATGGCCACTCATGTGTGCATCCCCAATGAATTATTTAGGACAGGGAAGAGGAGGGGAAAGGGGAGGAGATGTGAGAGGAGAGGAGATGAGGGAAGCTTGGAGTAGGGGGAGGACAGGTGTGGAGAGGAAAGATGTGAGGTGCATGGGTGGGGGGAGAGTTGAGAAGAGAAGCGGGAGAAAAGGTGCTTGAGTGAGAAGTGACCGTGAAGAACAGGAAAGTGAAAATACTACAGAGTGACCGAGGTCCTCTAAGCACTGACTGAGACTTTATAACAAGAATGATAACTGAATACTTCCAGGTATACTATCTGCTGCATGTATGCGTGTGTACGTGAGGTATGTCTCTTACATTCGTGCTCTGCTACTTTCAACATCCTTTTCGGGTTGTATTGCTAATTTTCATTATTCATGAGACGTTCTCTCTCTTTCTCTGCTAATTAATTTATCTCTCCTCTGTACAGATTCACCCATTTGCCAGTGACATTGAATACCAGTGACTATGTGCTGCATTGGAGAGCTAAAGACTCTTTGTCTCAGTTGGATCAGATACAATTCTAATGGAATAGGATGAACGCGTTAATAGCATGATATACTATAGATGGTATATCGCAGTGTATTTGAATTAGAGTAGCGGTCACCAACCTTTTCGGAGTCAGAATCCAAGCCAAAGATCTACTGCTCAATTCTTTCAACATGACTTAAAAAATCTTAGCCTGTGCAACATGAACCTAATAAAAACAGTTCTGTAGGCTGGGGTTTGTGCAGTAGGCTTAATACATTATCAAAATCATATTGGCTGTACTTGGCCTGCCAATATTGTTCTTCGCAGACCATATTATATTTCAAAACATGAGCTACGATAACAGCTATGATATCAGTTGTTGTATTGCTTGGGAGGCACAGCTGGGCATAACAATTCCATTGAAATAATTAGTTTTTTTGTATTACTTGATTTTTCTGATGATCAGTCTCAGCAGAAGGAAGGACAGAGCAGCAGGGGGTTCCGTTCTCTCTCCCTTCCAATGGTGAGTCTGGCCAGAGAGATGGGACACCGTCTTCAACCTGATGGCAAAACTCCAGTCGCACGGCATTATTTCTGCCTCATGCACATATTCATGTTGCTGTTCCTACGGCCAGAGAAAGTGAAATAATCCTTGATATTAAAATAGAAACGACGAGACGGTAATAATATAAATGCAGGCCTATTGACAGGCTACCTTTGGCTACTCATTCATTGCAGCTGCATTGCTGGTTGGTTGTAGCGAGAGTGGAAGTAGGGAGAAGCACGTTTTACGGTTTGTCAAAGTGTTGAATGAAAACCATGTTAACAGTGCTGAATACAAATGCATTAAACGTGAACTCACTCATAAAAACAGCAGCTCTCTGTTGCATTCTTCAACAATCTCTCTCTGTTCATAGTTTTGGGGCGGCAGGTAGCCTGGCGGGTAGGAGCATTTGGCCAGTAACCGAAAGGTTGCTGGATCGAATCCCTGAGCTGACAAGGGCAGTTAACCCACTGTTCCCGGGCGAAGAAGATGTGGATGTCCATTAAGGCAGCCCTCTACACCTCTCTGATTCAGAGGTTAAATGCGGAAGACACATTTCAGTTGAATGCATTCAGTTGTACAACTGACTAGGTGTCCCTTTCCTGTTTAAAAGTAATGTGAACAGTCAGATAGCTAGCAACAATGACAAGAAGCTGCCATGTGGGAAGTCGCACAATTAGGTGGCTCATTTCAGCTAGTTTTATCTTGATCTTGATACCATGTCTTCTTTTGAGGTGTTTAGACTAATTTCATGTTAATGCTAATATGGAACAACATTTTATAGTTAGCTAACCAACAACTGTAATGATGTATTTGAGAAACAACAAGTGTTCATTGTGCAAATGTATTTACAGTATGTTTTCAATAAACATTTGGAGACTAAATATACTATAGTTTACATGTTGTCAACAATTTAAGCCAAGCCTGTCTGTTTTGCCCCATAGTTGCACATGTGTTGTTGCTAAACAACCAACCCGTCTATAAGTACTCTTGATTTAGCTCTCTGGGCCCACTGTGTAGGTGGAGTTTGTACCTTCGCCTACCTGGCGTGCACGGCAGCTGAATCAAGTGCACCTACCGCCAACAGCGCAATACGAATTTAAAACAAATCGGAGCGGGAGTCTTTTTTGATGGCATTTCTACATAAATGTTTGGCAATCAACTAAGAATGCCTTGAAGATCGACCAGTTGATCGTGATCTACATGTTGGTGACCACTGAATTATAGGAAGTGACAGACAATCATAGCTTAATTTATTTGGTGGGTGGAATAAAAGAAAAATAGCTAGCAAATTAGCTAGCTTTGCTAGTTTGCTAGCAGTAAGATGTATGGTTACCAGCTAACTGTAAATAAGTGAATAGTTTTGTCCCACAGTTAGTCACGATGGTTAGCTAGCTAGCTAAACTGGTTTGCAACTGCTTAATTAGCAACCGCTCCTATACTCCTTTGCTAGCTCCTGTAAAGCTCTTATATCAAATGATGAGGTGTCTCCAGTTGTGTTTGCATTTTACCGATTGTGACGCAATCCACTTTCCAAGAATA
Source organism: Oncorhynchus mykiss (assembly GCF_013265735.2). Taxonomy (NCBI): domain Eukaryota; kingdom Metazoa; phylum Chordata; class Actinopteri; order Salmoniformes; family Salmonidae; genus Oncorhynchus; species Oncorhynchus mykiss. Next base: position 47,830,817 of record NC_048575.1, read on the forward strand.
TTACTTTGACCCATTGCCGTTCATTCTAAAACGGCATAGTAAAAGTTGAGTAGGCAGAGTAAAGCTGGGCTGGTAGACACGTCATAGTCTCTACCTGCAATCAACCTGCAATTAGGTGACATAACCAACTCAATGTGGGTTGGGTGAGAACTGGGCACAAAGTAACACTTTCAGTCTTTTGCTTATTTATGAAAATATAATTTCAGTTAGATTAAGAATGTTTTATTATATTATACAAATAATATACATATCTCAGCTACTTTTACACACTGTAATTACTTTTCTAAGACATACTAGTCATTTACAATTCCACTGAAAGTGGTGGAAGTCAAAATATTACACTGTCTTCAATGATAAAAAATGAAAATAATTCTCATTTGAAACGGATAGTTGGTTGAAAATACACAAAACTGACAGGAATATATTTCAATTCAATCTTTTAAGCATGTCATATTGACCAAAAACAGAGTAGCCAGAATGTATATATTATTTAGTTGTTACACCAGTCTCCCCTACCTCATTGCATACAGTACTGACAATGACCTGTCTCCAAGTGAGAGAGAGGCTTTGAAAACGTAAAGGTGGAACCCACCCATAAGTGGTTGAAACATTGTCAAATAAATCACATGGGAGCATCGAATGCAGTGTCTCTCTTTTCACCTTTTATGGAACATTTTGATATCCACCTGCTCAGAGACAGTACATGTGCGTAATGTACAGTACCAGTGAAATGTTTGGACACACCTACTCATTCAAGGGTTTTTCATTATTTTTACTCATTTCTACATTGCAGAATAATGGTGAAGACATCAAAACTATGAAATAACACACATGGAATCATGTAGTAACCCAAAAATAAATCCAAATATATTTTATATTTGAGATTCCTCAAAGTAGTCACCCTTTGCCTTGGTGACAGCTTTATATATTCTTGGCATTCTCTCAACCAGCTTCATGAGGTAGTCACCTGCAATGCATTTCCATTAAAAGTGAATTTGTGGAATTTCTTTCCTTTTTAATGTTTGTGCCAATCAGTTGTGTTGTGAGAAGGTAGGGGTTGTATACAGAAGATAGCCCTATTTGATAAAATACCAAGTCAATATTATGGCAAAAATAGCACAAATAAGAAAAGAGAAATGACATGAAGGTCAGTCAATGCGGAAAATGTCCATAACTTTGAAAGTTTCTTCGATTGCAGTATCAAAAAACATCAAGCGCTATGATGAAACTGTCTCTCATGAGGACTGCCACGGGAAAGGAAGACCCAGAGTTACCTCTGCTGCAGAGGATAAGTTCATTAGAGTTAACTGCACCTCAGATTGCATCCCAAATAAATGTTTCACAGATTTCAAGCAAAAGACACTTCTCAACATCAACTGTTCAGAGGAGACTGTGTGAATCAGGCCTTCAATTGCTTCAAAGAAACCACTACTAAAGGACAATAACAAGAAGAAGAGACTTGCTTGGCCCAAGAAACACAAGCAATTGACATTAGACTGGTGGAAATCTGTCCTTTCGTCTGATGAGTCAAAATGTTAGATTTTGGGTTCCAACCGCTGTGTCTTTGTGAGACGCAGAGTCATGTGTGGTTCCCACCGTGAAGTATGGAGGAGGAGGTGTGATGGTGTAGGGGTGCTTTGCTGGTGACACTGTCTGTGATTTATTTAGAATTCAAGCCATATTTAACCAGCATGGCTACCACAGCATTATGCAGCGATAAGCCATCCCATCTGGTTTGCTCTTCATTTGTTTTTCAACAGGCCAATGACCCAACACACCTCCAGGCTGTGTTAGGGTTTGAAGGAGAATGATGGTGCTGCATCAGATGACCTGGCGTCCACAATCACCCAACCTCAATTCAATTGAGATTGTTTGGGATGAGTTGGAGAGCGTGCCAAGCTATCATCAGACAAGGGCTTGGCTACTTTGAAGAATCTAAAATCTAAAATATATTTTGATTTGTTCAACACTTTTTTGGTTACTACATGATTCCATATGCGTTATTTCATAGTATTGACATCTTCACTATGATTCTACAATGTAGATAATAGTGAAAATAAAAAATAAACCTTGAACGAGTAGGTGTGTCCAAACTTTTGTCTGGTACTGTATGTATCTAATCCTTTCCTACCCCACTCATAAGAGCATGCACTCACACACACACACACACACACACACACACACACACACACACACACACACAAACACACACACACACACACACACACACACACACACACACACACACACACACACACACACACGCGCGCGCGCGCGCACCAGTGCCTTGTCTGAAAACCTGTACCTTATTTTTGACTTGCTATATTACTCTTTCACTACTGTAAACACCCGCTAAATAACCATTCCACTAGGAGGGTGAAGAGGATAGGATGGGGGGTTAGAACATCCTCATGGGGTACGAGCTGATTGGATCCCCCCCTCCTCTCTGGCTCTGTCTGGGGGAGGTACAGTAAGCCCTGGCGGATTTGAGAGAGGCCCGGATTGCTCATTAATAAAGAAAGGATGAGACTCGGAGTAGGGGTTAGGGGGGAAGGGGCTGACTAAAAGGGAGTGGGAGAGAAAGAGAAGGGGAAAGACAATGTAGAGATAGAGAGGGGGAGGGGGAGAAGAGGGCTACTTCATATTAGACAGTAATTAAATAATCATGTTTCCCTTGTTCACCTCCTCCCCTCCGCCTCCATAAGCACCAGCGGCCACAACACCTGTCACAACTCATCGCCCTCACACACACACACGCACACACACGCGCGCGCACACACACACACACACACACACACACACACACACACACACACACACACACACACACACACACACACACACACACACACACACACACACACACACTGCCTCATACTGTAAACATTGCACAGAGACACACCTAAACACAAAAAAATAACTCACACAAACACAAAACAGTGATGTGTGTGAGTACTGTATGATGATGCTTTTGTGGATCAGTATATCTTATGGGAACTACTTAGGGGGTTTTAAGGACAGGGGTCTTCAAAAAAATAGGGTATACCCCCCCACTGTGTAACGGATATCTCCCAAGGTGGGGGTTAAGCTCTGATCAGGCATGGGTGATCGGGGGACGAGTGACGGGGGTGAGGAGCCACGGTACCGGGTGTTGAGGGGGTGGTAGATTGAAGGCTGAAACTGTATCAACAGTAATTAAAAACAACCCACACCAGGACAGAGCAGATTACTATGAAGACAATCACACACGCGCACGCACACACACACACGCACACACACACACACGCACACACACACTCAACATCAGATTAGGCTGCAAATCATCAATAACAACAGCTATGTCTAGTGTATGTACTATTGTCTCTAGATAATAGTGTTTATTAATGTTAATACCTCCAATGTGGATTTACTCATGAGGTTATCTACAGTGCTTTATTTGTAAATTGGTAGGTGACGGAACATCATTGAGCGTGAGAGGGGGTGTTGGTCCGGGGGTCTCCGAGATACCTGAAAGCATGAGAAAAAAAGTGTCAAACACAACGTAGCATCGCAATAGACGGATAAAACAGTCAGGTAGCTTTTTATGGTGCTAAAATGGAAAGCGCTCTCCGGCGCAGAATAATTCAAATAATGTTTGATGTCATTACAGGGCCTAATTTCCTATGAAATAGGAACAATGGTAATTTCCTTTAACAGAATACCGGAAAACATATGAGATTAAAAAAAGTGTTAAACACAATGTAGCAGCGCAGCAGATCTATGTATGGTGCTGAAATGGACAGCGCTCGCCAAGGTGCTGATTAATTCAAAGCATTTTATACGGCACTGCTAAACACTCGTCATACGCATATGCCCAGATACTCAGCCGTGGGGCTTACCCGAACGTCATATCACTTCAAATAAAATAGGTTAATATAGAATAGAGCAGAACACACATAAGAATGTATAGGCCTGTCACCTGTCTATGTGATAATATGAAGCGCATATGTCACAAGTGACAAGGACTCTTACTAAACTAGAGACAGCCAATCAGCATGACTTATTATTTGACATCATATCTATTAATGAGTGCCTTTTAATCACGTGCACTGTGTGTTTACAATGATTGCCTTTCACTTAATTCCTTACATTCTCCCACATGAGAACCTCTTACAAGACAGCCATTGCCTTGTGAGTCTTCTCCTCCCGATTTCGTGTTTGGCTCCTGGTGTCTGTGCCATATCTGTGTCATTTAGCAATCCATGAACTCACATAGGGGACGAGGTGGAATTTGGTCAGGGAAGGACAAACAAGATTCAGAAAAAGTAGCTCTGATATGGTGGAGGTGTGCAGAGAGGCGAGGGTTGAGGTGCAAATCAGGTTCATTTGAGAAAATCCCTGCTCGCATTCTGCACTGGAGATGGGAACGGTGCTGACCACCGCCAACGGCTCCATCAGTCCATCTGGAAAGAGTCCATTACCATTGTTGTCCCTGTACTGTCTGTAGGCCTGCATGACCGTGTGTGGACTGTCAATGCTAAACTGCTGGCATAGAGATTCTGAGGACTCTTTATTTTTTTGTCATGCCTGAGGTAGAGGTTTCTGTACATTCCACCCACTCTTTTGCGAGTTTCCTTTTTGCGTGTTGTACAGACCAGTCTCAAATTTTGCATGTTTAGCCAGGGGTTATAGGCTTGCTTGTTCTTGAACTGAACCTCCTTCCAAATTGCACCTGCTCCGGGCACTTCGTTGGTGGATGCACCGTCCTCCTAGTCCCCCTCTCCCACCGAGTCTGTCTCGATAGTAGGCCTACTAGCTAATGGAGGTGGTATTGGTGATGCTGAACTGGCAGGATTAGCAGCTATGCTAGCAAAGTTATCGTCATCAGGAGCAGCTTCCTCAATCCTCTCCTCTGGCACTGGAAGTTCTCTGGCTTGTTTCAAGTTAGATGCTTCACCTTTTTGCTAGCCTTTTTTTAATCCCACGTTTCAAATTGAGAATGATCAAAAGACAAGCGAAATGGCTAGCTAGCCTAGGCTACGTGACGTGATTGTGTAGGGACCTCTTTTCTAGGCGACCACTACTAAGACCTGTTTCAAGATCAGGTACTTATCCCTCCGGCATCGCCATTAACCTCTATGTAAAAATAAGAGATCAGGTCTGAAATCAGTGTGGCAGGATAGGATGATTACACAAAAGGATCACCCTGCTTTTATGCAATGGTTTTTCTGGGAGGGGGAAGAAATAACCAGGAAGCAACTTGATTTAACTCTGATTGTTTTTATTTATTATGTGTACTGGGCAAACAGAGAAAAAAAATCTAATAAATCATGGCACATGGATCCAGGCAAATAGGTGCCATAATGAACAAGGTCAAATCTGAGAGGTGCCAGATCTTGTTCTATTTGTCACATGCGCTGAATACAACAGATGTAGACCTTACTGTGAAATGCTTACTTACAAGCCCTTAACCAACAATGCAGCTCAAGAAATAGAGTTAAGAAAATATTTAGTAAATAAACTAAAGTAAAACATTTAATAAAAAGTAACAATAAAATTACATAACAATAATCAAATCAAATCAAATGTATTTATATAGGCCTTCGTACATCAGCTGATATCTCAAAGTGCTGTACAGAAACCCAGCCTAAAACCCCAAACAGCAAGCAATGCAGGTGTAGAAGCACGGTGGCTAGGAAAAACTCCCTAGAAAGGCCAAAACCTAGGAAGAAACCTAGAGAGGAACCAGGCTATGTGGGGTGGCCAGTCCTCTTCTGGCTGTGCTGGGTGGAGATTATAACAGAACACGGCCAAGATGTTCAAATGTTCATAAATGACCAGCATGGTCCAATAATAATAAGGCAGAACAGTTGAAACTGGAGCAGCAGCACGGCCAGGTGGACTGGGGACAGCAATGAGTCATCGTGTCAGGTAGTCCTGAGGCATGGTCCTAGGGCTCAGGTCCTCCGAGAGAGAGAAAGAAAGAGAGAATTAGAGAGAGCATATGTGGGGTGGCCAGTCCTCTTCTGGCTGTGCCGGGTGGAGATTATAACAGAACATGGCCAAGATTTTCAAATGTTCATAAATGACCAGCATGGTCGAATAATAATAAGGCAGAACAGTTGAAACTGGAGCAGCACGGCCAGGTGGACTGGGGACAGCAAGAAGTCATCATGTCAGGTAGTCCTGGGGCATGGCCATAGGGCTCAGGTGCTCCGAGAGAGAGAAAGAAAGAGAGAAGGAGAGAATTAGAGAACGCACACTTAGATTCACACAGGACACCGAATAGGACAGGAGAAGTACTCCAGATATAATAAACTGACCCTAGCCCCCCGACACATAAACTACTGCAGCATAAATACTGGCTGAGCCTCCAGTGAACCTTTAAGTGTTCATGTACCAAATAAAAATCTAAAGTTCAATGTGTTTCCATTGTATTTTCAAATCCACCGATAGTTTTGTCACAAAAACTGTTGTGTTACATAACAAATGTGCCCACTCTGGTCTTGGCACGTGTGCTGTAACATCAGATATAGTGTGGGTAGCCTAGCCTACATGCAAAGATTATTACGGATTAAAGCAAGATCCTTTTTATTTGTCAAACCGCAGCCAGGGATCGATCATCAGGTCACCAGAATAGATATTAATTGGAAAGGAGCATCAAACTCAACACCCTGCACTTTTACCATCCTGTGAAGTTCATCATAACATATACTGAACATAAATATAAATGCAACATATTAAGTGTTGGTCCCATGATTAATGAGCTGAAATAAAAGTTATCAGAAATGTTCCGTATACACAAAAAGCTTATTTCTCTCAAATTTGGTGCACAAATGTGTTTACGTCACTGGTAGTAAGCATTTCTCCTTTGCCATAGATAATCCATCCACCTGACAGGTGTTGTGTATCAACAAGTTGATTAAACAGCATGATCATTGCACAGGTGCACCTTGTGCTGGGGACAAATTAAAGACCACTCTAAAATGTGTTGTTTTGTCACACAACACGATGCCAACATTCCTGCAGTCAGCGTGCAATTGGCATGCTGACTGCAGGAATGTCCTCCAGAGCTGTTGCCAGAAGCCTCCTCCAATGTCATTTAGAGAATATGGCAGTAGGTCAAAGCAGCATCACAACCGCAGACCACGTGTGTGGCGTCGTGTGGGCGAGCGGTTTGCTGACGTCAACGTTGTGAACAGAGTGCCCCATGGTGGCTGTGGGGTGATGGTATGGGCAGGCATAAGCTACGGACAACGAACACAATTGCATTTTATTGATGGCATTTTGAATGCACAGAGATACCATGACGAGATCCTGAGGCCCATTGTGCCATTCATCTGCCGCCATCACCTCATGTTTCAGCATGATAATGTACACAATTCCTGGAAGCTGAACATTTCCCAGTTCTTCCATGGCATGCATACTCACCAGACATGTCTTTGAGCATGTTTGATATGCTCTGGAACAATGTGCACGACAGAGTGTTCCAGTTCCCGCCAATATCCAGCAACTTCGCACAGCCATTGAAGAGAAGTGGGACAACATTCCACAGGCCATAATCAATAGCCTGATCAACTTTGTGTGAAGGAGATGTGTCGCGCCGCATGGGGCAAATGGTGGTCACACCGGATACTGACTGGTTTTCTGATCCACGCCACTACATTTTGTGACCAATATGCATATCTGTATTCCCAGTCATTTGAAATCCATAGATTAGGGCCTAATGAATTTATTTCAATTGACTGATTTCCTTATATGAACTGTAACTCAGTAAAGTCTTTGAAATGGTTGCATGTTGCGTTTATATTTTTGTTCAATATATTTCAGCTATAGCCTAATAAACTGCATGCTTTCCCGGGTTGAAAATGTAACGACAAATGTGTTGTTTCCGTCAGGCCTGTCGTGTCATTTCTTATCCAACATGTACTTTACTTGCATAAAAAAGTTTGATGGAAACATGGTTGGTGTCTGTCATCTTGATTACACCAATGTGTCTCTCGACCTGTGCACCTGCATTATAAACGTTAATTTGTAGTCTAGGTTGTAGCAACATGATGGGTATAGCGAAAATTTGAGTAGTAGCCTAAACCTATCGATGTTACATTGAGTTGGATGAATGGAATATGAATGAGAGTCATCAGGCCATGTTCGTAAAAAAAATTGTCTTCCCTAATCATGAACGGCACTAACCGTGCCACTGGTTCAGATCACCCCCGTGACACCTGGTTGTGCCTCCGGATTACAGAGAGGGTGATGTCGGCAGGGATTCAAACAAAGGCACATAAACGATGTGTGCACTACTGATTGACCTTTACATTTTTTGGTATACTTGGTATATATTTTGGGTGCCTTATTCTAATTTTGCATCATTACGGTTTGCTGTGTTTCTCAGCTTGTGTTTCCTAATTTATTTGTTTATAGACTCCCCCTTGGCTGGTCTCCTTGGAGACGGGAGTTAGCCCAGGTCTGCCACACCTGGGCCTGATTTACTTATTATTAAGCTCCCAGCTCACTCCTGGCTGCTGAGAGGCAGAGGGAGGGTTGAGATGGCGAGGGCAAAATTGTTGTTTGAAGATGAAAACACGTTGGGTACAGTTGGTGAGAAAGATGTGTGGACAACAGTGAAGTCCAAGAATGGAACAAAAAGGGCTAAAATTGTTGTGGAAAATGAGTCTGATGAATCGTTGCTTGTTGGAGTACGTTTTTTTGGGGGATGAGGATGTTCATTTGGGAAACCCTTTAGAAGTCACGAGGACGGTGAAGAAGGCGTTGGCATAAGTGGATGCAGTCAAAGTCCCCAGGATTGGTGTGGTGTTGATATCATGTGTATCTAAAGAGTACACTGTGGCTTGCGAAATTATCGATGCATGAAGTGGACAGCTTTGATTTTCGAAGCAGGGCGCCGGTGATAGGTGTTATCTCTGCAGTGCCATTGGACATTGATAATCAATATCGTAGGCTGAAAATCCCAGGAGTAGTTCATACACGTTGCTTGACCTGTGTGGAGAATGGGCAAAATTGTTTTAAGAAGTCCAAGAAGGTGGACATCATTACATCTGCAGCTGAGAAGTTTTTGGGCCTCCGAGACATCATGTTAGAAATCCTGCAAGGACTTTTGGATCCTTCTGAGCCTGCGTTAGGGACCTGATTAGAACAGAAAAGCAGGCCGATTTAGTTTAAATCCAATTTCATTATTGATTGTTTGTATGGAATTTTTTTCTATATTTATATGTGTTTTTTTTTACCCCACATTATTTCCTTTTTGGGATCTTCATTATCTACCTGTATGGCGGAATCTGGGACAGAGAAACTGAAAAACAGCTTCTATCTCAAGGCAATCAGACTGTTAAATAGCCATCACTAGCACCTTAGAGGCTGCTGCCCAATATACATAGACTTGAAATCACTAGTCACGTTAATAATGTTGACATATTTTGCATTACTCATCTGAAATGTATATACTGTATTCTATTGTATTTAAGTCTATGCCACTCCGACATTGCTCAACAAGGACAAAGAGGAACGACTGCCAAACGACTACCGACTAAAAACCAACGGCAGATGACGAACCGACAAGTGGCGGCCGTGACCCTGAGATATTTGTATTAAAAACATTATTAGCCTAGGATCAAAAAAGCCTGTAACTTTGACATCAACACACACAAACATTCTACTAACACACATAAATTACATGTCAAGCAACATCCATATTTGCCCCACCATAACATGCATTCCATACATTCCATACATTACACATATTAGATTCTACGCTTAATGTCAGATGTCCAACATACCCAACTATCCTTTAAACATCCCATACGTGATGGTGTAATACCCCAATCTCCATCTGCACAGAGCTACACCAGACTGAGTGCATACACACCCAAAAGCAATTACATTGGCAACACTCTGGATACCAAATAAACATGGAGGTTACATTATGTATAATTATACAACACCATATGGCTGTGTAGACTGCTGGCTGGGCCATCAGCGTTTGACTTTAAGGTTGTAGGTGGGCTGTGTAGCCGGTGCCTGTTCCATCACGCAGGTTAGCCAGAGTCAGGGTAATGTAGCATATTGGTAGTATGGGCTGTTAATATGGCCACCATTAATGACCCCTTGGCCCTTTTCCTATTTTGTTGCCTTAAATCCTGGAATTAAAATTGCTAAATATTTTTTATTGTGAAACAAGAAATAAGACAAAAAAACTGAAAACTTGAGCGTGCATAACTATTCACCCCCCCAAAGTCAATACTTTGTAGAGCCAAGTCTCTTGGGGTATGTCTCTATAAGCTTGTCACATCTAGTCATTGGGATTTTTGCCCATTCTTCAAGGCAAAACGGCTCTAGCTCCTTCAAGGGTGATGGGTTCCGCTGGTGTAGTTTAGTTTATTAATTCGACCATTTAAAAAAAACAAGCACACATAAAACTTGAAAAATCCATACATGCACATGAATAAAATCATCAAGGATAACGCACAATAAAGTCTGGGACTTATTTCCGTTGTGGTCCTCTTGAGACAAGATGGCTAGACAAGATCCAACACAGAATGGCAGTAAAATAATAAAACAAAAACAGAGAAGAAGAACATCTATCTCATCAAAAACAGAGAAGAAGAAAATCTATCTCGTCATTCCAGAGGACATCAAACATATTTTTACTTTATTTTTAAAGCTTCCCAGGGAGAACCTGTTTTTATGGGCAGAGGCAAATCATTCTATTTTGAGGCTCCAGCATACAAGAAAGTACCTTTACCAGCATTACTCCTGAACCTATATAAGCACATATCAGCAACACCTGATAGGGTGCTGTGATTGTGTGCATCCCTAACACGAGCAAAGTAATCACTTAGATATCTGGGCACAGGACCATAAATACCCCTCTAAACCAAACCTAGTCTAGTCTGGGACACACTAGCCTCAACAGGCAGCCAGTTTAGTTCTTGAAAGCAGCTCCTGCCTATGTGAGTACGTGGACTCACCTTTAATACTACCCTGATCAGCTTATTCTGGAGCTTCCACTTCATAAGTTTAGATAAGCCACAAAACCAGGAAGTACTAGCATAGTCAAAATGGCATTGAATGAGGGCAGTAGCTAGCACTTTCATAGAGTCCTTATCAAGCAGCTTGGACTTTCTAGCCAAAAACTTAGTCCTGGCATTAACCTTACCTAGTACCTTATTGGCCATACTCACACCACCCAAGATTCCACCAAGGATACATCCCAAGTAGCTAACAGAGGTTTTAGTGGTCAGCACCTCACCCCCTAACTCCACTCTGATTTCAGACGACCTACACAATTTAGAACTGAATCCCAAAATAATTGCTTCTGTTTTCCCTAAATGCAGAGATAGCTTATTATCTCCAAGCCATTTGCTAATGTTAGTAAGCTCTGTGCTAAGTATGCTCTCCAACATAATTTTACTTTTGTGAGACACCAGAAGTGTAGAGTCATCAGCATAAATAAAAAGATGGCAAGAACAAGCATCTTTCACATCTTTCATATAGTTAATATACTATAAAAACAACAGAAGCCCAAGCGCGCTCCCCTGTGGAACACCACAACTCATTGGTTTTGCTTGAGACAGTGAACCATTAACCTCTCCTACTTGCCAGAGGTGGGACCAAGTCATTGTTGTACAAGTCATAAGTAAGTCTCAAGTCTTAGCACTCAAGTCCCAAGTCAAGTCCCAAGTCAAGACAGGCAAGTCCGAGTCAAGTCTCAAGACAAGACCGTCAAGTATCAAGTCAAGTCTCAAGTCCTAAACTTTAAGTTTCGAGTTCTGAACAAGTCATAATGTGCTCTTCACCAAATTTAATACATTTTCATATGTTTAACAAGAGTAATAGTATTTTACATTTACGCAAATCATGAATGCTTTTAAAAATATCTATATATTTATTACTTCCCAAATAAACATTATATTTCCATGGAAATACATGGGTAGCCATGAGAATTGGTGTATTGGTGTTAAAGTCAACGTCGAGTTGCAAGTCATCATATTTGTGACTCGAGTCTGACGCAAGTCCAAGTCATGTGACTCGAGTCCACACCTCTGCTACTTGCTCCCTTCCTGATAAATAGGACTTTACCCAGCCTAGAGGGATACTGCTTAACCCCCTGCTTAACCCCAGTCCCTCCAGTTTGGAGATTAGGAGACAGTGGTTAACTGTATCAAAGGCCTTCTGTAGGTCAAGCAGTATCATTCCAATCTTGTACACCAATCTTTAAATCATACCACAGATTCTCAATTGGATTGAGGTCTGGGCTTTGACTAGGCCATTCCAAGACATTTATATGTTTCCCCTTAAATCACTCGAGTGTTGCTTTAGCAGTATGCTTAGGGTCATTGTCCTGCTGGAAGGTGAACCTCCTTTCCCAGTCTCAAATCTCTGGAAGACTGAAACAGGTTTTCCCTCAAGAATTTCCCTGTATTTAGTGCCAACCATCATTCCTTCAATTCTGACCAGTTTCCCAGTCCCTACCGATGAAAAACATCCCCACTGCATGATGCTGCCACCACCATGCTTCACTGTGGGGATGTTGTTCTCGGGGCGATGAGAGGTGTTGGGTTTGCGCCAGATATAGCGTTTTCCTTGATGGCCAAAAAGCTCAATTTTAGTCTCATCTGATCAGAGTACCTTCTTCCATATGTTTGGGGAGTCTCCCACATGCATTTTGACAAACACCAAATGTTTTTTTCTTTAAGCAATGGCTTTTTTTCTGGCCACTCTTTCATAAAGCCCAGCTCTGTGGAGTGTACGGCTTAAAGTGGTCATATGGACAGATACTCCAATCTCTGCTGTGGAGCTTTGCAGCTCCTTCAGGGTTATCTTTGGTCTCTTTATTGCCTCTCTGATTAATGTCCTCCTTGCCTGGCCCATGAGTTTTTGTGGGCGGCCCTCTCTTGGCAGGTTTGTTGTGGTGCCATATTCTTTCAATTTTTTCAATTTTTTAATTTTATTTTAATTTGACCCTCTTTTCTCCCCAATTTCGTGGTATCCAATTGTTAGTAGTTACTATCTTGTCTCATCGCTACAACTCCCGTACTGGCTCGAGAGAGATGAAGGTCGAAAGCCATGCGTCCCCCGAAACACAACCCAACCAAGCCGCATTGCTTCATAACACAGCGCGCATCCAACCCGGAAGCCAGCCGCACCAATGTGTCGGAGGAAACACCGTACACCTGGCGACCTGGTTAGCGCGCACTGCGCCTTGCCTGCCACTGGAGTCGCTAGTGCGCGATGAGATAAGGATATCCTTACCGGCCAAACCCTCCCTAACCCGGACGACGCTAGGCCAATTGTGGGTCGCTCCACGGACCTCCCGGTTGCGGCCGACTGCGACAAAGTCTGGGCGCTAACCCAGAGTCTCTGGTGTTACAGCTAGCACTGCGATGCAGTGCCCTAGACCATTGCGCTACCCGGGAGGCATTATTTCAATTTTTGAATAATGGATGTAATGGTGCTCCGTGGGATGTTCAAAGTTTCGGATATTGTTTTATAACCTAACCCTGATCTGTACTTCTCCACAACTTTGTCCCTGACCTGTTTGGAGAGCTCCTTGGTCTTCATGGTACCGCTTGCTTGGTGGTGCCCCTTGCGTAGTGGTGTTGCAGACTTTCAGAACAGGTGTATATATACTGAGATCATGGGACAGATCATGTGACACTTAGATTGCACACAGGTTGACGTTATTTAAGTAATTATGTGACTTCTGAAGGTAATTGGTTGCACCAGATCTTATTTAGGGGCTTCATAGCAAAGGGGGTGAATACATACAGTGGGGCAAAAAAGTATTTAGTCAGCCACCAATTGTGCAAGGTCTCCCACTTAAAAAGATGAGAGAGGCCTGTAATTTTCATCATAGGTACACTTCAACTATGACAGACAAAATGAGAAAAGAAAATCTTGAAAATCACATTGTAGGATTTTTTATGAATTTATTTGCAAATTATGGTGGAAAATAAGTATTTGGTCAATAACAAAAGTTTATCTCAATACTTTGTTATAAACCCTTTGTTGGCAATGACAGAGGTCAAACGTTTTCTGTAAGTCTTCACAAGGTTTTCACACACTGCACGCACTACTTTTCCGTTTAGTGTTTTTTACTTTTTAAAAAACAAGTAATTTTTTTTATTTCACTTCACCAATTTGGACTATTTTGTGTATGTCCATTGCATGAAATTCAAATAAAAATCCATTTAAATTACAGGTCGTAATGCAACAAAATTGGAAAAACTCCAAGGGGGATGAATACTTTTGCAAGGCACTGTAGATGGCCTTATTAGATATAGGCATGCAAGGCAGTAGCATCTGCTGGAAAATACATACTAGATTTTGAATCCTCTTTTTGTAAATGCTATGCCTGTGAAAATGTCAAATTAGTGGAGAACTATTATTGTCCTGAAAGCTTATTGTACAATTCAGACTCTATAGGCCTTGAGGTACGAGCTGTTAACCATTTGTTATGTATCTTTAAAAGAACACACCCACATTCACACACTCTGACACATGCTCATTAACATGCAACAAAAACAAACATACAATACTCCTAAACATACACAAAGAACTACAGTAACTGTCACACACAAAAACAAACACAAATGTATTTAACAAATGAGCATGCATGAAGATAAACAAAACTGTTTAAAACAAACGCGCACACACACACACACACGCACTCTATAGTCCTGTATCTACAGGAGAAGAGGAACCAGGATTTGATCATTGGAATTTCATCTCCATGTATGTAACGTGATAATGAAAAGGAATATTCATATTAGGGGAAACAAACTATTGAAAAGCTCCTCATTAGACCTCATAAATAAATGCAAATGCACTTAATTAGACAGAGGACCTTGGGTGCCTCTGCGATTCCATCTCTTTGCGCTAGTTTTTTCCCCTTGTTTGTTTTTCTCTTGTTGTTGTTTTTAAAGTCATTTTCTGTTCCCTCTCCTCCTTCTTCCATTCTCCCGGTTCTCTCTTCCTCTCTTCCTCTCCTTCCCTCTGGTTACTCTTAATGTATTTTCATCACTGTGGTACCGACCCGACCTGACCTATCCCTTCTCCCCGGACACCCAAGGCTCTCTGTTCGTCTGTACTGGAGGATGGAGATGCTCCACAGGAGGAGCCCTGCTTTGGTGTCTCTCTCTATGTGTTGTTGTTCCGGCCAAACCCCCTCACACACAGTGATTGTCATGGGCCCAATCTGATATCCACATTGAGCTTCTAATAAACACACTTTCTATTGGGGCTGGTGAATTCTTATCAAATCTTTATAAGGTTGAAGTATGGCACCTTAACAAAGTCACAATGGACCAGTTTATGTTTTAGGCGCTAATATAGAAGTATTCCGACTTCAAGTTCAAGTTTAATTGAATTGCCAATTGTAACATTCTAATTTCTATTTGACGAGAGCTCAATAGTAAAAATGCAGAAGAAGAATATATATATATATATATATATATATATATATATATATATATATATATTTAAATCTATACAAATAGACACCTGGGGTGCAAGTGGAAACACTTTTCAGCCTGGGGGCCACTGTCAGCCAGAAGATAGTCTGGATGAGGCCGTGGGGGCCTCATTTCACGGTGAACATGCAAGTGTCAGTGAGATGTGTTGGACTTCTTTTCTCTGCTTGCAGTCAACTTGTTATATCACTTTTATTTTTGGCACTTGTTACACCTGTTATTTTTTTCTTTTCGAGACAAGCAATTGGCTTGGTCAGGGTAAGGGAATCAGTGGCTAATTGAACAGAGAAGTAAACTCTAGGTGCAGCAGCAGGCTGCCAAGAGGTGGCATGAGTGACAGTCCAACGGAAGCAAAGGTGTTATGTAACATCATCACGGGGTGTGACAGGTTGTCCTTACACATGGCCTACATATAGACCATACATACGGGCCATGTGACACACATACATACTGTACATACACACACTGACTCAGACATCATAGTACGTACAGTAGACTGTTAAAAGGAAGTGATTCAAAATATGCAAATAAGCTGCCACCATTTTGGTAGTGTTGGGAATCACCGGAAAAGCTTTTCAAATGTTTTTCTGTGGATGCTTTACAATTTATCTCATGAATTTTTGTTTTTTAAAACAATACATGAATTACCTGTAATACTGCATTGTAAAGCATACCCAGAAACAAACACATCACAGATCCCTTTCAGGTGTTTCCCAACACCTGCAAAATGGTGGCAGCTGGGTGTATGAATGCATCCAGTTTTCTTGGTGTTTCAGAACAGTAAGCATACAAATGTCACCACTCTGGTGATTTTCCGGTTGCTGATGATCTCGACTCAATTCAATAAAACCCACAGTGAATTGTTTATATATAGTCTCTTTTTCCCAGGGTCACATAAAAATAGGGTTTTGATACGGTAAATAAACTATTACCAGGTAGACTTCCGTCACAGTTAGATGGTTCCAGTTTTCGGACTTGGAAATAGACAGCTTACAGTCTGATAGTGCTCCCGCTGGACCGCCAACACATTCTCGAAGCGCTCAACAGAGGAAGCCGTTATGATTCTTTTAAAGTTACAAAAACACCCGATGGACAGCTCATTACAGTAAATTACCAATAAAAATCAACTTATTAAAACGGTCTTCATCTTTCAGTCCGTAAGCGAGCCTCCACTGGCATGAACTGTCCTTGTGATTCTCAAGTTGTCGTCGTCGTCGTCCCCCCCCCCCCCCCCCCCCCCGTGCTTTTAATAAGTGAACATGAAAAGTGATCTCTGATGACTAAAGAAAGCAATAGTTAATTGGACTTAAAGAAAAGTCTTGCAATTTTCTTCTCTTTTATACATTTCTTGCATTGTACCATTGGACTTTTTTTCTGCTTTCATGTCAGTTCATTACATTTAATTTATTAATATCCAATATTTAATGTGCCAAAAATGTCAGATTCAAAGACATGAAAATGGGGCATTTTTTTCCTCGTAAGGGGGATGCTCAATCTGTTTGGTGTCTGTTGTTGTGACTCAGGGGGATCATAGATGGAGGGAGGGGAAGAAGGAGTGAGACAGAGGGAGGATAAGAGAGCGAAAGAGTGAACTCATCAGTCAGACCTGAAGTTTATCTTTAAACCAAGTCCCAAACCACAGTGATGCTGTGTGCCAATAGGCACAACTTTACACAAACTAACCTCAAAACATGATATAAGACAGTTACAACTTCACACAAACCAACATTAGTTCATGACTGTATTGCAGGCAATAAGAATTTTACTCTAACTTAACCGGCAACATAAATACATTTTCACACTGTCACAATGCCGTCGGGACTGCAGAAGAGTTCATGGTGTCTATGCATGAAGTTTAAATACAGACACACATACACACATATTGATCTGCTGGCTGTTTGCCCTTGACGTCTGTCCCTCTCTCATCAGAGGTGATCGATATTTCATTGACTTGCTGGGAAAGACACAAATACACTCACACGCACGCGCACACACGCGCACACACACACATACACACACACACACACACACACACACACACACACACACACACACACACACACACACACACACACACACACACACACACACACAAACAGTATATCTGAGTTTACTGCATCTGTGAGAACAAACACCTCATTTTCATGCCACTAATCTGCAACAGAACAGTTTGCTTGTCTTGAGTAGTATGCACCGTTGAATGACATGTGGGAAACCACTTAGTTTAAGATGTAAGTCGTCCATGTTCCTTTTTCCTCTTTGTCAAGCAGCAGGCTGTTGTGCTAGAAGCTCTGACGTCACCTCGTCTTTGATCAAAGTAGCAACGTGCATGCCCCGCCCACCTGAGAATCTGTATTTTTCAGCCATCTATTTCCTGTGTTTGATGGGTGAAACATCCACTTGTCACTCAAATCTCGTTTGAATAATTGCTTTCATTTTACTCCTGCGACTGTTTCATACTCTTGCTCGTCCCTGTTGATTTTCCCCCGTTAACGTTGCGATGACGGAACTGTTTGCAATGACATGTCAAACAAACCCTGGTAACGGCTGAAATGGGTTCAATTGGATATATAGTTTTTGTGTTTAATCTATAAGAACACTAAAGCTTCTTTCGGGGATGTAACGCACCGCCTCGACACTTACATCACAAGAAAGAGAAGAAAGAGAACTTTAGTTTGATGGATGTTCATTTTTTGTGGAATTTGTTTTAAAGTATACAGTTGAGCTATTTACAAATTAGATGTGCTGAAATGAAAGCATCTTCCCGAAAATGAACACAGTGATCATAAATCAAATTAAATCAAATTTTATTTGTCACATACACATGGTTAGCAGATGTTAATGCGAGTGTAGCGAAATGCTTGTGCTTCTAGTTCCGACAATGCAGTAATAACCAACGAGTAATCTAACCTAACAATTCCACAACAGCTACCTTATACACACAAGTGTAAAGGGATGAAGAATATGAACATAAAGATATATGAATGAGTGATGGTACAGAATGGCATATGCAAGATGCAGTAGATGGTATCGAGTACAGTATATACATATGAGATGAGTAATGTAGGGTATGTAAACATTATATTAAGTGGCATTGTTTAAAGTGGCTAGTGATATATTTTTTACATGTATGGCAGCAGCCACTCAATGTTAGTGATGGCTGTTTAACAGTCTGATGGCCTTGAGATAGAAGCTGTTTTTCAGTCTCTCGGTCCCTGCTTTGATGCACCTGTACTGATCTCGCCTTCTGGATGATAGCGGGGTGAACAGGCAGTGGCTCGGGTTGTTGTTGTTCTTGATGACCTTTATGGCCTTCCTGTGACATCCGGTGGTGTAGGTGTCCTGGAGGGCAGGTAGTTTGCCCCCGGTGATGCGTTGTGCAGACCTCACTACCCTCTGGAGAGCCTTACGGTTGTGGGAGGAGCAGTTGCCGTACCAGGCGATGATAGAGCCCGATAGGATGCTCTCGATTGTGCATCTATAAAAGTTTGTGAGTGCTTTTGGTGACAAGCCGAATTTCTTCAGCCTCGCTGTCTGTGTGGGTGGACCAATTCAGTTTGTCCGTGCTGTGTACGCCGAGGATCTTAAAACTTTCTACACTCTCCACTACTGTCCCGTCGATGTGGTTAGTGGGGTGCTCCCTCTGCTGTTTCCTGAAGTCCACGATCATCTCCTTTGTTTTGTTGACGTTGAGTGACACCACACTCCGAGGGCCCTCACCTCCTCCCTGTAGGCCATTTCGTTGTTGTTGGTAATCAAGCCTACCACTGTAATGTTGTCTGCAAATTTGATGATTGAGTTGGAGGTGTGCATGGCCACGCAGTCGTGGGTGAACAGGGAGTACAGGAGAGGGCTCAGAACGCACCCTTGTGGGACCCCAGTGTGGAGGATCAGTGGGGTGGAGATGTTGTTACCTACCCTCACCACCTGGGGGCGACCCGTCAGGAAGTCCAGTACCCAGTTGCACAGGGCGGGGTCGAGACCCAGGGTCTCGAGCTTGATGACGAGTTTGGAGGGTACTATGGTGTTAAATGCTGAGCTGTAGTCAATGAACAGCATTCTCACATAGGTATTCCTCTTGTCCAGATGGGTTAGGGCAGTGTGCAGTGTGTTTGCGATTGCGTCGTCTGTGGACCTATTGGGGCGGTAAGCAAATTGGAGTGGGTCTAGGGTGTCAGGTAGGGTGGAGGTGATATGGTCCTTGACAAGTCTCTCAAAGCACTTCATGATGACGGAAGTGAGTGCTAAGGGGTGGTAGTCATTTAGCTCAGTTACCTTAGCTTTCTTGGGAACAGGAACAATGGTGGCCCTCTTGAAGCATGTGGGAACAGTCGTGTCAGTGGCACTGTATTGTCCTCAAAGCGAGCAAAGAAGTTGAATAATCTGTCTGCAAGACATCCTGGTCCGCAACGGGGCTGGTTTTCTTTTTGTAATCCGTGATTGACTGTAGACCCTGCCACATACTGTACCTCTTGTGTCTGAGCCGTTGAATTGTGACTCTAGTTTGTTTCTATACTGACGCTTAGCTTGTTTGAATGCCTTTTGGAGGGAATAGCTACACTCTTTGTATTCGGTCATGTTTCCGGTCACCTTGCCCTGGTTAAAAGCAGTGGTTCGAGCTTTCAGTTTCGTGCGAATGCTGCCATCAATCCACGGTTTCTGGTTTGGGAATGTTTTAATAGTTGCTGTGGGTACGACATCACCAATGCACTTGCTAATGAACTCGCTCACCGAATCAGCGTATTCGTCAATGTTGTTGTTTGACGCAATGCGCAACATATCCCAATCCACGTGATCGAAGCAATCTTGAAGCGTGGAATCAGATTGGTCGGACCAGCGTTGAACAGACCTGAGAGCGGGAGATTCCTGTTTTAGTGTCTGTCTATAGGCTGGAAGCAACAAAATGGAGTCGTGGTCAGCTTTTCCGAAAGGCGGGCGGGGGAGGGCCTTATATGCGTCGCGGAAGTTAGAATAGCAATGATCCAGGGTTTTACCAGCCCTGGTAGCACAATCGATATGCTGATAGAATTTAGGGAGTCTTGTTTTCAGATTAGCCTTGTTAAAATCCCCAGCTACAATTAATGCA